>NW_026109132.1:0-85583 GCF_024516045.1 Bombus affinis
ACAGGAAATACATGCAAGGCAATATAGGCTATATGTATAGAGTGGAAATTGTAATCGCTGTTCGCTCGTACCGCTCTCTCGTAAAAATCTAGTCCAACCTCACAACCGATCCGACACGTTAGCAAATTTGAAATATGTCGCCTCCTTATCGAATAACGAACGCAAGAGGGCTTGTTATTAGGTTAGGCTATAGTTTTCGAGCGAGCGCAGCGTGCGAGGGACGCGTAATGGTGTGTCACAAACCAACGGTTTGGCACATAGGGACATTGAAATATTCGCACCAGCCCGAGGAGCCGCAAGTCTTTATCGAATTGCGTACTGATAAAAGTTTACAGTTTATCAATAGTTTTACATAAATAGTAATATTTCCACATAGTACAGTGCAACGTGAGGACCGAAATCGCTGACAAAATTAGGCAATAACAGGAAATAGATGCAAGGCAATATAAGGTATATGTATAGCGTGGAAATTGTAATCTTTTCTCGCTCGCTCCGCTCGCTCGTAAAAATCTAGTCCAACCTCACAACCGATCCGACACGATCGCAAATTTGAAATAAGTCGCCTCCTTATCGAATAACGAACACAAGAGTGATGGTTTTAGGTTAGGCTATAGTTTTCGAGCGAGCGCAGCGAGCGAGGGACGCTTAAAGTTGTGTCACAAACCAACGGTTTTTCACATAGGGTCATTGAAATATTTGCAACAGCCCCAGGAGCCGGAAGTCATTATCGAACTGCGTACTGACAAAAGTTTACAGTTTATCAATAGTTTTACATAAATAGTAATATTTCCACATAGTACAGTGCAACGTGATGTCCGATATCGCAGACAAAATTAGGTAATAACAGGAAATATATGCAAGGCAATATAAGGTATATGTATAGCATGGAAATTGTAATCCTTTCTCGCTCGCTCCGCTCGCTCGTAAAAATCTAGTCCAACCTCACAACCGATCAGACACGATCGCAAATTTGAAAAAAGTCGCCTCCTTATCGAATAACGAACACAAGAGTGATGGTTTTAGGTTAGGCTATAGTTTTCGAGCGAGCGCAGCGAGCGAGGGACGCTTAAAGGTGTGTCACAAACCAACGGTTTGGCACATAGGGACATTGAAATATTCGCACCAGCCCGAGGAGCCGCAAGTCTTTATCGAATTGCGTACTGATAAAAGTTTACAGTTTATCAATAGTTTTACATAAATAGTAATATTTCCACATAGTACAGTGCAACGTGAGGACCGAAATCGCTGACAAAATTAGGCAATAACAGGAAATAGATGCAAGGCAATATAAGGTATATGTATAGCGTGGAAATTGTAATCTTTTCTCGCTCGCTCCGCTCGCTCGTAAAAATCTAGTCCAACCTCACAACCGATCCGACACGATCGCAAATTTGAAATAAGTCGCCTCCTTATCGAATAACGAACACAAGAGTGATGGTTTTAGGTTAGGCTATAGTTTTTCGAGCGAGCGCAGCGAGCGAGGGACGCTTAAAGTTGTGTCACAAACCAACGGTTTTTCACATAGGGTCATTGAAATATTTGCAACAGCCCCAGGAGCCGGAAGTCATTATCGAACTGCGTACTGACAAAAGTTTACAGTTTATCAATAGATTTACATAAATAGTAATATTTCCACATAGTACAGTGCAACGTGATGTCCGAAATCGCAGACAAAATTAGGTAATAACAGGAAATATATGCAAGGCAATATAAGGTATATGTATAGCGTGGAAATTGTAATCGTTGCTCGCTCGCTCCGCTCGCTCGTAAAAAATCTAGTCCAACCTCACAACCGATCCGACACGTTAGCAAATTTGAAATAAGTCGCCTTCTTATCGAATAACGAACGCAAGAGGAATGGTTTTAGGTTAGGCTATAGTTTTCGAGCGAGCGCAGCGAGCGAGGTACGCGTAAAAGTGTGTCACAAACCAACGGTTTGGCACATAGGGTCATTGAAATATTCGCAACCGCCCGAGGAGCCGGAAGTCTTTATCGAACTGCGTACTGAGAAAAGTTTACAGTTTATCAATAGTTTAAAATAAATAGTAATATTTCCACATAGTACATTGCAACGTGTGGTCCGAAATCGCTGACAAAATTAGGCAATAACAGGAAATATATACAAGGCAATATAAGGAATATATATAGCTTGGAAATTGTAATCGTTGCTCGCTCGCTCCGCTCGCTCGTAAAAATCTAGTCCAACCTCACAACCGATCCGACACGTTAGCAAATTTGAGAGAAGTCGCCTCCTTATCGAATAACGAACGCTACAGGGCTTGGTTTTAGGTTAGGCTATAGTTTTCGAGCGAGCGCAGCGAGCGAGGGACGCATATATGTGTGTCACAAACCAACGGTTTGGCACACAGGGACATTGAAATATTCGCACCAGCCCGAGGAGCCGGAAGTCTGTATCGAACTGCGTACTGACAAAATTTTACAGTTTATCAATAGTTTTACGTAAATAGTAATATTTCCACATAGTACAGTGCAACGTGAGGTCCGAAATCGCAGACAAAATTAGGTAATAACGGGAAATATATGCAAGGTAATATAAGGTATATGTATAGCGTGGAAATTGTAGTCGTTGCTCGCTCGCTCCGCTCGCTCGTAAAAATCTAGTCCAACCTCACAACCGATCCGACACGATCGCAAATTTGAAATAAGTCGCTTCCTTATCGAATAACGAACGCAAGAATGCTTGGATTTAGGTCAGGCTATAGTTTTCGAGCGAGCGCAGCGAGCGAGGTACGCGTAAAAGTGTGTCACAAACCAACGGTTTGGCACATAGCGTCATTGAAATATTCGCAACAGCCCAAGGAGCCGGAAGTCTTTATCGTACTGAGTACTGACAACAGTTTACAGTTTATCAATAGTTTTACATAAATGGTAATATTTCCACATAGTACAGTGCAACGTGAGGTCCGAATTCGCAGACTAAATTAGGTAATAACAAGAAATATATGCAAGGCAATATAAGGTATATGTATAGCGTGGAAATTGTAATCGTTGCTCGCTCGCTCGTAAAAACCTAGTCCAACCACACAACCGATTCGACACGTGAGCAAATTCGAAATAAGTCGCCTACTTATCGAATAACGAACATAAGAGTGATGGTTTTAGGTTAGGCTATAGCTTTCGAGCGAGCGCAGCGAGCGAGGGACGCGTATATGTGTGTCACAAACCAACGGTTTGGCACACAGGGACATTGAAATATTCGCACCAGCCCGAGGAGCCGGAAGTCTTTATCGAACTGCGTACTGACAAAATTTTAAAAGTTTATCAATAGTTTTACATAAATAGTAATATTTCCACATAGTACAGTGCAACGTGAGGTCCGAAATCGCTGACAAAATTGGGCAATAACAGGAAATACATGCAAGGCAATATAAGGTATATGTATAGAGTGGAAATTATAATCGCTGTTCGCTCGTACCGCTCTCTCGTAAAAATCTAGTCCAACCTCACAACCGATCCGACACGTTAGCAAATTTGAAATAAGTCGCCTCCCTATCGAATAACGAACGCAAGAGGGGTGGTTTTAGTTTAGGCTATAGTTTTCGAGCGAGCGCAGCGAGCGAGGGACGCGTAATGGTGTGTCACAAACCAACGGTTTGGCACATAGGGTCATTGAAATATTCGCAACAGCCCGAGGAGCCGGAAGTCTTTATCGAATTTCGTACTGACAACAGTTTACAGTTTATCAATAGTTTTACATAAATAGTAATATTTCCACATAGAACAGTACAACGTGAGGTCCGAAATCGCAGACAAAATTAGGTAATAACGGGAAATATATGCAAGGTAATATAAGGTATATGTATAGCGTGGAAATTGTAGTCGTTGCTCGCTCGCTCCGCTCGCTCGTAAAAATCTAGTCCAACCTCACAACCGATCCGACACGATCGCAAATTTGAAATAAGTCGCCTCCTTATCGAATAACGAGCGCAAGAATGCTTGGTTTTAGGTCAGGCTATAGTTTTCGAGCGAGCGCAGCGAGCGAGGAGCGCTTAAAGGTGTGTCACAAACCAACGGTTTGGCACATAGGGTCATTGAAATATTCGCAACAGCCCGAGGAGCCGGAAGTCTTTATCGTACTGAGTACTGACAACAGTTTACAGTTTATCAATAGTTTTACATAAATGGTAATATTTCCACATAGTACAGTGCAACGTGAGGTCCGAATTCGCAGACTAAATTAGGTAATAACAGGAAATATATGCAAGGCAATATAAGGTATATGTATAGCGTGGAAATTGTAATCGTTGCTCGCTCGCTCGTAAATACCTAGTCGAGACCACACAACCGATCCGACACGTGAGCAAATTCGAAATAAGTCGCCTACTTATCGAATAACGAACATAAGAGTGATGGTTTTAGGTTAGACTATCGTTTTCGAGCGAGCGCAGCGAGCGAGGGACGCGTAAATGTGTGTCACAAACCAACGGTTTGGCACACAGGGACATTGAAATATTCGCACCAGCCCGAGGAGCCGGAAGTCTTTATCGAACTGCGTACTGACAAAAGTTTACAGTTTATCAATAGTTTTACATAAATAGTAATATTTCCACATAGTACAGTGCAACGTGAGGTCCGAAATCGCAGACAAAATTAGGTATTAACGGGAAATATATGCAAGGTAATATATCGCATATGTATAGCTTGGAAATTGTAATCGCTGCTCGCTCGCTCCGCTCGCTCGTAAAAATCTAGTCCAACCTCACAACCGATACGACACGTTAGCAAATTTGAAAGAAGTCGCCTCCTTATCGAATAACGAACGCAAGAGGGCTTGGTTTTATCATAGGCTATAGTTTTCGAGTAAGCGGAGCGAGCGCGGGGACGCGTAAAGGTGTGTCACAAACCAAGGGTTGGGCACATAGGGACATGGAAATGTTCGCACCAGCCCGAGGTGCCGGAAGTCTTTATCGAACTGCGTACTGACAAAAGTTTACAGTTTATCAATTTTTAACATAAATAGTAATATTTCCACATAGTACAGCGCAACGTGAGGTCCAAAATCGCAGACAAAATTAGGTAATAACAGGAAATACATGCAAGGCAATATAAGGTATCTGTATAGCGTGGAAATAGTAATCGTTGCTCGCTCGTACCGCTCGCTCATAAAAATCTAGTCCAACCTCACAACCGATCCGACACGATAGCAAATTTGAAAGAAGTCGCCTCCCTATCGAATAACGAACGCAAGAGGGGTGGTTTTAGGTTAGGCTATAGTTTTCGAGCGAGCGCAGCGAGCGAGGGACGCGTAAAGGTGTGTCACAAACCAACGGTTTGGCACACAGGGTCATTGAAATATTCGCAACAGCCCGAGGAGCCGGAAGTCTTTATCGAACTGCGTACTGACAAAAGTTTACAGTTTATCAATAGTTTTACATAAATAGTAATATTTCCACATAGTACAGTGCAACATGAGGTCCGAAATCGCTGACAAAATTAGGCAATAACAGGAAATACATGCAAGGCAATATAAGGTATATGTATAGAGTGGAAATTGTAATCGCTGTTCGCTCGTACCGCTCTCTCGTAAAAATCTAGTCCAACCTCACAACCGATCCGACACGTTAGCAAATTTGAAATATGTCGCGTCCTTATCGAATAACGAACGCAAGAGGGCTTGTTATTAGGTTAGGCTATAGTTTTCGAGCGAGCGCAGCGTGCGGGGGACGCGTAAAGGTCTGTCAAAAACCAACGGTTTGGCACATAGGGACATTGAAATATTCGCACCAGCCCGAGGAGCCGCAAATCTTTATCGAATTTCGTACTGACAAAAGTTTACAGTTTATCAATAGTTTTACATAAATAGTAATATTTCCACATAGTACAGCGCAACGTGAGGTCCAAAATCGCAGACAAAATTAGGTAATAACAGGAAATACATGCAAGGCAATATAAGGTATCTGTATAGCGTGGAAATAGTAATCGTTGCTCGCTCGTACCGCTCGCTCATAAAAATCTAGTCCAACCTCACAACCGATCCGACACGTTAGCAAATTTGAAATATGTCGCGTCCTTATCGAATAACGAACGCAAGAGGGCTTGTTATTAGGTTAGGCTATAGTTTTCGAGCGAGCGCAGCGAGCGAGGGAGGTGTAAAGGTGTTTCACAATCCAACGGTTTGGCACATAGGGACATTGAAATATTCGCAACAGCCGGAGGAGCCGGAAGTCTTTATCGAACTGCGTACTGACAAAAGTTTACTGTTTATCAATAGTTTTACATAAATAGTAATATTTCCACATAGAACAGTGCAACGTGAGGTACGAAATCGCTGACAAAATTAGGCAATAACAGGAAATACATGCAAGGCAATATAAGGTATATGTATAGCGTGGAAATTGTAATCCTTTCTCGCTCGCTCCGCTCGCTCGTAAAAATCTAGTCCAACCTCACAACCGATCCGACACGTTAGCAAATTTGAAATAAGTCGCCTCCCTATCGAACAACGAACGCAAGAGGGCTTGTTATTAGGTTAGGCTATAGTTTTCGAGCGAGCGCAGCGAGCGCGGAACGCGTAAAGGTGTGTCACAAACCAACTGTTTGGCACATAGGGACACTGAAATATTCGCAACAGCCCGAGGAGCCGGAAGTCTTTATCGAACTGCGTACTGACAAATGTTTACTGTTTATCAATAGTTTTACATTATTAGTAATATTTCCACATAGTACAGTGCAACGTAGTGTCCGAAATCGCAGACAAAATTAGGTAATAACAGGAAATATATGCAAGGCAATATAAGGTATATGTATAGCGTGGAAATTGTAATCGTTGCTCGCTCGATCCGCTCGCTCCTAAAAATCTAGTCCAACCTCACAACCGATCAGACACGATCGCAAATTTGAAAGAAGACGCCTCCTTATCGAATAACGAACGCAAGAGAGATTGGTTTTATGTTAGGCTATAGTTTTCGAGCGAGCGCAGCGAGCGAGGGAGGCGTAAAGGTGTTTCACAATCCAACGGTTTGGCACATAGGGACATTGAAATATTCGCAACAGCCGGAGGAGCCGGAAGTCTTTATCGAACTGCGTACTGACAAAAGTTTACTGTTTATCAATAGTTTTACATAAATAGTAATATTTCCACATAGAACAGTGCAACGTGAGGTACGAAATCGCTGACAAAATTAGGCAATAACAGGAAATACATGCAAGGCAATATAAGGTATATGTATAGCGTGGAAATTGTAATCCTTTCTCGCTCGCTCCGCTCGCTCGTAAAAATCTAGTCCAACCTCACAACCGATCCGACACGTTAGCAAATTTGAAATAAGTCGCCTCCCTATCGAACAACGAACGCAAGAGGGCTTGTTATTAGGTTAGGCTATAGTTTTCGAGCGAGCGCAGCGAGCGCGGAACGCGTAAAGGTGTGTCACAAACCAACTGTTTGGCACATAGGGACACTGAAATATTCGCAACAGCCCGAGGAGCCGGAAGTCTTTATCGAACTGCGTACTGACAAATGTTTACTGTTTATCAATAGTTTTACATTATTAGTAATATTTCCACATAGTACAGTGCAACGTAGTGTCCGAAATCGCAGACAAAATTAGGTAATAACAGGAAATATATGCAAGGCAATATAAGGTATATGTATAGCGTGGAAATTGTAATCGTTGCTCGCTCGATCCGCTCGCTCCTAAAAATCTAGTCCAACCTCACAACCGATCAGACACGATCGCAAATTTGAAAGAAGACGCCTCCTTATCGAATAACGAACGCAAGAGAGATTGGTTTTATGTTAGGCTATAGTTTTCGAGCGAGCGCAGCGAGCGAGGGAGGCGTAAAGGTGTTTCACAATCCAACGGTTTGGCACATAGGGACATTGAAATATTCGCAACAGCCGGAGGAGCCGGAAGTCTTTATCGAACTGCGTACTGACAAAAGTTTACTGTTTATCAATAGTTTTACATAAATAGTAATATTACCACATAGAACAGTGCAACGTGAGGTACGAAATCGCTGACAAAATTAGGCAATAACAGGAAATACATGCAAGGCAATATAAGGTATATGTATAGCGTGGAAATTGTAATCCTTTCTCGCTCGCTCCGCTCGCTCGTAAAAATCTAGTCCAACCTCACAACCGATCCGACACATTAGCAAATTTGAAATAAGTCGCCTCCCTATCGAACAATGAACGCAAGAGGGCTTGTTATTAGGTTAGGCTATAGTTTTCGAGCGAGCGCAGCGAGCGCGGAACGCGTAAAGGTGTGTCACAAACCAACTGTTTGGCACATAGGGACATTGAAATATTCGCAACAGCCCGAGGAGCCGGAAGTCTTTATCGAACTGCGTACTGACAAAAGTTTACTGTTTATCAATAGTTTTACATTATTAGTAATATTTCCACATAGTACAGTGCAACGTAGTGTCCGAAATCGCAGACAAAATTAGGTAATAACAGGAAATATATGCAAGGCAATATAAGGTATATGTATAGCGTGGAAATTGTAATCGTTGCTCGCTCGATCCGCTCGCTCCTAAAAATCTAGTCCAACCTCACAACCGATCCGACACGTTAGCAAATTTGAAATATGTCGCGTCCTTATCGAATAACGAACGCAAGAGGGCTTGTTATTAGGTTAGGCTATAGTTTTCGAGCGAGCGCAGCGAGCGAGGGAGGTGTAAAGGTGTTTCACAATCCAACGGTTTGGCACATAGGGACATTGAAATATTCGCAACAGCCGGAGGAGCCGGAAGTCTTTATCGAACTGCGTACTGACAAAAGTTTACTGTTTATCAATAGTTTTACATAAATAGTAATATTTCCACATAGAACAGTGCAACGTGAGGTACGAAATCGCTGACAAAATTAGGCAATAACAGGAAATACATGCAAGGCAATATAAGGTATATGTATAGCGTGGAAATTGTAATCCTTTCTCGCTCGCTCCGCTCGCTCGTAAAAATCTAGTCCAACCTCACAACCGATCCGACACGTTAGCAAATTTGAAATAAGTCGCCTCCCTATCGAACAACGAACGCAAGAGGGCTTGTTATTAGGTTAGGCTATAGTTTTCGAGCGAGCGCAGCGAGCGCGGAACGCGTAAAGGTGTGTCACAAACCAACTGTTTGGCACATAGGGACACTGAAATATTCGCAACAGCCCGAGGAGCCGGAAGTCTTTATCGAACTGCGTACTGACAAATGTTTACTGTTTATCAATAGTTTTACATTATTAGTAATATTTCCACATAGTACAGTGCAACGTAGTGTCCGAAATCGCAGACAAAATTAGGTAATAACAGGAAATATATGCAAGGCAATATAAGGTATATGTATAGCGTGGAAATTGTAATCGTTGCTCGCTCGATCCGCTCGCTCCTAAAAATCTAGTCCAACCTCACAACCGATCAGACACGATCGCAAATTTGAAAGAAGACGCCTCCTTATCGAATAACGAACGCAAGAGAGATTGGTTTTATGTTAGGCTATAGTTTTCGAGCGAGCGCAGCGAGCGAGGGAGGCGTAAAGGTGTTTCACAATCCAACGGTTTGGCACATAGGGACATTGAAATATTCGCAACAGCCGGAGGAGCCGGAAGTCTTTATCGAACTGCGTACTGACAAAAGTTTACTGTTTATCAATAGTTTTACATAAATAGTAATATTTCCACATAGAACAGTGCAACGTGAGGTACGAAATCGCTGACAAAATTAGGCAATAACAGGAAATACATGCAAGGCAATATAAGGTATATGTATAGCGTGGAAATTGTAATCCTTTCTCGCTCGCTCCGCTCGCTCGTAAAAATCTAGTCCAACCTCACAACCGATCCGACACGTTAGCAAATTTGAAATAAGTCGCCTCCCTATCGAACAACGAACGCAAGAGGGCTTGTTATTAGGTTAGGCTATAGTTTTCGAGCGAGCGCAGCGAGCGCGGAACGCGTAAAGGTGTGTCACAAACCAACTGTTTGGCACATAGGGACACTGAAATATTCGCAACAGCCCGAGGAGCCGGAAGTCTTTATCGAACTGCGTACTGACAAATGTTTACTGTTTATCAATAGTTTTACATTATTAGTAATATTTCCACATAGTACAGTGCAACGTAGTGTCCGAAATCGCAGACAAAATTAGGTAATAACAGGAAATATATGCAAGGCAATATAAGGTATATGTATAGCGTGGAAATTGTAATCGTTGCTCGCTCGATCCGCTCGCTCCTAAAAATCTAGTCCAACCTCACAACCGATCAGACACGATCGCAAATTTGAAAGAAGACGCCTCCTTATCGAATAACGAACGCAAGAGAGATTGGTTTTATGTTAGGCTATAGTTTTCGAGCGAGCGCAGCGAGCGAGGGAGGCGTAAAGGTGTTTCACAATCCAACGGTTTGGCACATAGGGACATTGAAATATTCGCAACAGCCGGAGGAGCCGGAAGTCTTTATCGAACTGCGTACTGACAAAAGTTTACTGTTTATCAATAGTTTTACATAAATAGTAATATTACCACATAGAACAGTGCAACGTGAGGTACGAAATCGCTGACAAAATTAGGCAATAACAGGAAATACATGCAAGGCAATATAAGGTATATGTATAGCGTGGAAATTGTAATCCTTTCTCGCTCGCTCCGCTCGCTCGTAAAAATCTAGTCCAACCTCACAACCGATCCGACACATTAGCAAATTTGAAATAAGTCGCCTCCCTATCGAACAATGAACGCAAGAGGGCTTGTTATTAGGTTAGGCTATAGTTTTCGAGCGAGCGCAGCGAGCGCGGAACGCGTAAAGGTGTGTCACAAACCAACTGTTTGGCACATAGGGACATTGAAATATTCGCAACAGCCCGAGGAGCCGGAAGTCTTTATCGAACTGCGTACTGACAAAAGTTTACTGTTTATCAATAGTTTTACATTATTAGTAATATTTCCACATAGTACAGTGCAACGTAGTGTCCGAAATCGCAGACAAAATTAGGTAATAACAGGAAATATATGCAAGGCAATATAAGGTATATGTATAGCGTGGAAATTGTAATCGTTGCTCGCTCGATCCGCTCGCTCCTAAAAATCTAGTCCAACCTCACAACCGATCAGACACGATCGCAAATTTGAAAGAAGACGCCTCCTTATCGAATAACGAACGCAAGAGAGATTGGTTTTATGTTAGGCTATAGTTTTCGAGCGAGCGCAGCGAGCGAGGGAGGCGTAAAGGTGTTTCACAATCCAACGGTTTGGCACATAGGGACATTGAAATATTCGCAACAGCCGGAGGAGCCGGAAGTCTTTATCGAACTGCGTACTGACAAAAGTTTACTGTTTATCAATAGTTTTACATAAATAGTAATATTTCCACATAGAACAGTGCAACGTGAGGTACGAAATCGCTGACAAAATTAGGCAATAACAGGAAATACATGCAAGGCAATATAAGGTATATGTATAGCGTGGAAATTGTAATCCTTTCTCGCTCGCTCCGCTCGCTCGTAAAAATCTAGTCCAACCTCACAACCGATCCGACACGTTAGCAAATTTGAAATAAGTCGCCTCCCTATCGAACAACGAACGCAAGAGGGCTTGTTATTAGGTTAGGCTATAGTTTTCGAGCGAGCGCAGCGAGCGCGGAACGCGTAAAGGTGTGTCACAAACCAACGGTTTGGCACATAGGGACATTGAAATATTCGCACCAGACCGAGGAGCCGCAAGTCTTTATCGAATTGCGTACTGACAAAAGTTTACAGTTTATCAATAGTTTTACATAAATAGTAATATCTCCACATAGTACAGTGCAACGTGAGGTCCGAAATCGCAGACAAAATTAGGTAATAACAGGAAATATATGCAAGGCAATATAAGGTATATGTATAGCGTGGAAATTGTAATCGTTGCTCGCTCGCTCCGCTCGCTCGCAAAAATCTAGTCCAACCTCACAACCGATCCGACACGTGAGCAAATTCGAAATAAGTCGCCTCCTTATCGAATAACGAACGCAAGAGGGATGGTTTTAGGTTAGGCTATAGTTTTCGGGCGAGCGCATCGAGCGAGGGACGCGTAAAGGTGTGTCACAAACCAACGGTTTGGCACATAGGGTCATTGAAATACTCGCAACAGCCCGAGGAGCCGGAAGTCTTTATCGAACTGCGTACTGACAAAAGTTTACTGTTTATCAATAGTTTTACATTATTAGTAATATTTCCACATAGTACAGTGCAACGTAGTGTCCGAAATCGCAGACAAAATTAGGTAATAACAGGAAATATATGCAAGGCAATATAAGGTATATGTATAGCGTGGAAATTGTAATCGTTGCACGCTCGATCCGCTCGCTCCTAAAAATCTAGTCCAACCTCACAACCGATCAGACACGATCGCAAATTTGAAAGAAGACGCCTCCTTATCGAATAACGAACGCAAGAGGGATTGGTTTTTTGTTAGGCTATAGTTTTCGAGCGAGCGCGGCGAGCGAGGGAGGCGTAAAGGTGTGTCACAAACCAACGGTTTGGCACATAGGGACATTGAAATATTCGCACCAGACCGAGGAGCCGCAAGTCTTTATCGAATTGCGTACTGACAAAAGTTTACAGTTTATCAATAGTTTTACATAAATAGTAATATCTCCACATAGTACAGTGCAACGTGAGGTCCGAAATCGCTGACAAAATTAGGCAATAACAGGAAATACATGCAAGGCAATATAAGGTATATGTATAGCGTGGAAATTGTAATCCTTTCTCGCTCGCTCCGCTCGATCGTAAAAATCTAGTCCAACCTCACAACCGATCCGACACGTTAGCAAATTTGAAATAAGTAGCCTCCCTATCGAACAACGAACGCAAGAGGGCTTGTTATTAGGTTAGGCTATAGTTTTCGAGCGAGCGCAGCGAGCGCGGAACGCGTAAAGGTGTGTCACAAACCAACGGTTTGGCACATAGGGACATTGAAATATTCGCAACAGCCCGAGGAGCCGGAAGTCTTTATCGAACTGCGTACTGAGAAAAGTTTACAGTTTATCAATAGTTTAAAATAAATAGTAATATTTCCACATAGTACAGTGCAACGTGAGGTCCGAAATCGCTGACAAAATTAGGCAATAACAGGAAATACATGCAAGGCAATATAAGGTATATGTATAGAGTGGAAATTGTAATCGCTGTTCGCTCGTACCGCTCTCTCGTAAAAATCTAGTCCAACCTCACAACCGATCCGACACGTTAGCAAATTTGAAATATGTCGCGTCCTTATCGAATAACGAACGCAAGAGGGCTTGTTATTAGGTTAGGCTATAGTTTTCGAGCGAGCGCAGCGAGCGCGGAACGCGTAAAGGTGTGTCACAAACCAACGGTTTGGCACATAGGGACATTGAAATATTCGCAACAGCCCGAGGAGCCGCAAGTCTTTATCGAATTTCGTACTGACAAAAGTTTACAGTTTATCAATAGTTTTACATAAATAGTAATATCTCCACATAGTACAGTGCAACGTGAGGTCCGAAATCGCAGACAAAATTAGGTAATAACAGGAAATATATGCAAGGCAATATAAGGTATATGTATAGCGTGGAAATTGTAATCGCTGCTCGCTCGATCCGCTCGCTCCTAAAAATCTAGTCCAACCTCACAACCGATCAGACACGATCGCAAATTTGAAAGAAGACGCCTCCTTATCGAATAACGAACGCAAGAGAGATTGGTTTTATGTTAGGCTATAGTTTTCGAGCGAGCGCAGCGAGCGAGGGAGGCGTAAAGGTGTTTCACAATCCAACGGTTTGGCACATAGGGACATTGAAATATTCGCAACAGCCGGAGGAGCCGGAAGTCTTTATCGAACTGCGTACTGACAAAAGTTTACTGTTTATCAATAGTTTTACATAAATAGTAATATTTCCACATAGAACAGTGCAACGTGAGGTACGAAATCGCTGACAAAATTAGGCAATAACAGGAAATACATGCAAGGCAATATAAGGTATATGTATAGCGTGGAAATTGTAATCCTTTCTCGCTCGCTCCGCTCGCTCGTAAAAATCTAGTCCAACCTCACAACCGATCCGACACGTTAGCAAATTTGAAATAAGTCGCCTCCCTATCGAACAACGAACGCAAGAGGGCTTGTTATTAGGTTAGGCTATAGTTTTCGAGCGAGCGCAGCGAGCGAGGGACGCGTATATGTGTGTCACAAACCAACGGTTTGGCACACAGGGACATTGAAATATTCGCACCAGCCCGAGGAGCCGGAAGTCTTTATCGAAATGCGTACTGACAAATGTTTACAGTTTATCAATAGTTTTACATAAATAGTAATATTTCCACATAGTACAGTGCAACGTGAGGTCCGAAATCGCTGACAAAATTAGGCAATAACAGGAAATACATGCAAGGCAATATAAGGTATATGTATAGAGTGGAAATTGTAATCGCTGTTCGCTCGTACCGCTCTCTCGTAAAAATCTAGTCCAACCTCACAACCGATCCGACACGTTAGCAAATTTGAAATATGTCGCGCCCTTATCGAATAACGAACGCAAGAGGGCTTGTTATTAGGTTAGGCTATAGTTTTCGAGCGAGCGCAGCGTGCGGGGGACGCTTAATGGTGTGTCACAAACCAACGGTTGGGCACATAGGAACATTGAAATATTCGCACCAGCCCGAGGAGCCGCAAGTCTTTATCGAATTGCGTACTGATAAAAGTTTACAGTGTATCAATTGTTTTACATAAATAGTAATATTTCCACATATTACTGTGCAACGTGAGGTCCGAAATCGCTGACAAAATTAGGCAATAACAGGAAATACATGCAAGGCAATATAAGGTATATGTATAGCGTGGAAATTGTAATCCTTTCTCGCTCGCTCCGCTCGCTCGTAAAAATCTAGTCCAACCTCACAACCGATCCGACACGTTAGCATATTCGAAATAAGTCGCCTCCTTATCGAATAACGAACGCAAGAGGAATGGTTTTAGGTTAGGCTATAGATTTCGAGCGAGCGCAGCGAGCGAGGGAGGCGTAAAGGTGTTTCACAATCCAACGGTTTGGCACATAGGGACATTGAAAGATTCGCAACAGCCGGAGGAGCCGGAAGTCTTTATCGAACTGCGTACTGACAAAAGTTTACTGTTTATCAATAGTTTTACATAAATAGTAATATTTCCACATAGAACAGTGCAACGTGAGATACGAAATCGCTGACAAAATTAGGCAATAACAGGAAATACATGCAAGGCAATATAAGGTATATGTATAGCGTGGAAATTGTAATCCTTTCTCGCTCGCTCCGCTCGCTCGTAAAAATCTAGTCCAACCTCACAACCGATCCGACACGTTAGCAAATTTGAAATAAGTCGCCTCCTTATCGAATAACGAACGCAAGAGGGATTGGTTTTAGGTTAGGCTATAGTTTTCGAGCGACCGCAGCGAGCGAGGGACGCTTAAAGGTGTGTCACAAACCAACGGTTTGGCACATAGGGTCATTGAAATATTCGCAACAGCCCGAGGAGCCGGAAGTCTTTATCGAACTGCGTACTGACAAAAGTTTACAGTTTATCAATAGATTTACATAAATAGTAATATTTCCACATAGTACAGTGCAACGTAGTGTCCGAAATCGCAGACAAAATTAGGTAATAACAGGAAATATATGCAAGGCAATATAAGGTATATGTATAGCGTGGAAATTGTAATCGTTGCTCGCTCGATCCGCTCGCTCCTAAAAATCTAGTCCAACCTCACAACCGATCAGACACGATCGCAAATTTGAAAGAAGACGCCTCCTTATCGAATAACGAACGCAAGAGAGATTGGTTTTATGTTAGGCTATAGTTTTCGAGCGAGCGCAGCGAGCGAGGGAGGCGTAAAGGTGTTTCACAATCCAACGGTTTGGCACATAGGGACATTGAAATATTCGCAACAGCCGGAGGAGCCGGAAGTCTTTATCGAACTGCGTACTGACAAAAGTTTACTGTTTATCAATAGTTTTACATAAATAGTAATATTACCACATAGAACAGTGCAACGTGAGGTACGAAATCGCTGACAAAATTAGGCAATAACAGGAAATACATGCAAGGCAATATAAGGTATATGTATAGCGTGGAAATTGTAATCCTTTCTCGCTCGCTCCGCTCGCTCGTAAAAATCTAGTCCAACCTCACAACCGATCCGACACATTAGCAAATTTGAAATAAGTCGCCTCCCTATCGAACAATGAACGCAAGAGGGCTTGTTATTAGGTTAGGCTATAGTTTTCGAGCGAGCGCAGCGAGCGCGGAACGCGTAAAGGTGTGTCACAAACCAACTGTTTGGCACATAGGGACATTGAAATATTCGCAACAGCCCGAGGAGCCGGAAGTCTTTATCGAACTGCGTACTGACAAAAGTTTACTGTTTATCAATAGTTTTACATTATTAGTAATATTTCCACATAGTACAGTGCAACGTAGTGTCCGAAATCGCAGACAAAATTAGGTAATAACAGGAAATATATGCAAGGCAATATAAGGTATATGTATAGCGTGGAAATTGTAATCGTTGCTCGCTCGATCCGCTCGCTCCTAAAAATCTAGTCCAACCTCACAACCGATCAGACACGATCGCAAATTTGAAAGAAGACGCCTCCTTATCGAATAACGAACGCAAGAGAGATTGGTTTTATGTTAGGCTATAGTTTTCGAGCGAGCGCAGCGAGCGAGGGAGGCGTAAAGGTGTTTCACAATCCAACGGTTTGGCACATAGGGACATTGAAATATTCGCAACAGCCGGAGGAGCCGGAAGTCTTTATCGAACTGCGTACTGACAAAAGTTTACTGTTTATCAATAGTTTTACATAAATAGTAATATTTCCACATAGAACAGTGCAACGTGAGGTACGAAATCGCTGACAAAATTAGGCAATAACAGGAAATACATGCAAGGCAATATAAGGTATATGTATAGCGTGGAAATTGTAATCCTTTCTCGCTCGCTCCGCTCGCTCGTAAAAATCTAGTCCAACCTCACAACCGATCCGACACGTTAGCAAATTTGAAATAAGTCGCCTCCCTATCGAACAACGAACGCAAGAGGGCTTGTTATTAGGTTAGGCTATAGTTTTCGAGCGAGCGCAGCGAGCGCGGAACGCGTAAAGGTGTGTCACAAACCAACGGTTTGGCACATAGGGACATTGAAATATTCGCACCAGACCGAGGAGCCGCAAGTCTTTATCGAATTGCGTACTGACAAAAGTTTACAGTTTATCAATAGTTTTACATAAATAGTAATATCTCCACATAGTACAGTGCAACGTGAGGTCCGAAATCGCAGACAAAATTAGGTAATAACAGGAAATATATGCAAGGCAATATAAGGTATATGTATAGCGTGGAAATTGTAATCGTTGCTCGCTCGCTCCGCTCGCTCGCAAAAATCTAGTCCAACCTCACAACCGATCCGACACGTGAGCAAATTCGAAATAAGTCGCCTCCTTATCGAATAACGAACGCAAGAGGGATGGTTTTAGGTTAGGCTATAGTTTTCGGGCGAGCGCATCGAGCGAGGGACGCGTAAAGGTGTGTCACAAACCAACGGTTTGGCACATAGGGTCATTGAAATACTCGCAACAGCCCGAGGAGCCGGAAGTCTTTATCGAACTGCGTACTGACAAAAGTTTACTGTTTATCAATAGTTTTACATTATTAGTAATATTTCCACATAGTACAGTGCAACGTAGTGTCCGAAATCGCAGACAAAATTAGGTAATAACAGGAAATATATGCAAGGCAATATAAGGTATATGTATAGCGTGGAAATTGTAATCGTTGCACGCTCGATCCGCTCGCTCCTAAAAATCTAGTCCAACCTCACAACCGATCAGACACGATCGCAAATTTGAAAGAAGACGCCTCCTTATCGAATAACGAACGCAAGAGGGATTGGTTTTTTGTTAGGCTATAGTTTTCGAGCGAGCGCGGCGAGCGAGGGAGGCGTAAAGGTGTGTCACAAACCAACGGTTTGGCACATAGGGACATTGAAATATTCGCACCAGACCGAGGAGCCGCAAGTCTTTATCGAATTGCGTACTGACAAAAGTTTACAGTTTATCAATAGTTTTACATAAATAGTAATATCTCCACATAGTACAGTGCAACGTGAGGTCCGAAATCGCTGACAAAATTAGGCAATAACAGGAAATACATGCAAGGCAATATAAGGTATATGTATAGCGTGGAAATTGTAATCCTTTCTCGCTCGCTCCGCTCGATCGTAAAAATCTAGTCCAACCTCACAACCGATCCGACACGTTAGCAAATTTGAAATAAGTAGCCTCCCTATCGAACAACGAACGCAAGAGGGCTTGTTATTAGGTTAGGCTATAGTTTTCGAGCGAGCGCAGCGAGCGCGGAACGCGTAAAGGTGTGTCACAAACCAACGGTTTGGCACATAGGGACATTGAAATATTCGCAACAGCCCGAGGAGCCGGAAGTCTTTATCGAACTGCGTACTGAGAAAAGTTTACAGTTTATCAATAGTTTAAAATAAATAGTAATATTTCCACATAGTACAGTGCAACGTGAGGTCCGAAATCGCTGACAAAATTAGGCAATAACAGGAAATACATGCAAGGCAATATAAGGTATATGTATAGAGTGGAAATTGTAATCGCTGTTCGCTCGTACCGCTCTCTCGTAAAAATCTAGTCCAACCTCACAACCGATCCGACACGTTAGCAAATTTGAAATATGTCGCGTCCTTATCGAATAACGAACGCAAGAGGGCTTGTTATTAGGTTAGGCTATAGTTTTCGAGCGAGCGCAGCGAGCGCGGAACGCGTAAAGGTGTGTCACAAACCAACGGTTTGGCACATAGGGACATTGAAATATTCGCAACAGCCCGAGGAGCCGCAAGTCTTTATCGAATTTCGTACTGACAAAAGTTTACAGTTTATCAATAGTTTTACATAAATAGTAATATCTCCACATAGTACAGTGCAACGTGAGGTCCGAAATCGCAGACAAAATTAGGTAATAACAGGAAATATATGCAAGGCAATATAAGGTATATGTATAGCGTGGAAATTGTAATCGCTGCTCGCTCGATCCGCTCGCTCCTAAAAATCTAGTCCAACCTCACAACCGATCAGACACGATCGCAAATTTGAAAGAAGACGCCTCCTTATCGAATAACGAACGCAAGAGAGATTGGTTTTATGTTAGGCTATAGTTTTCGAGCGAGCGCAGCGAGCGAGGGAGGCGTAAAGGTGTTTCACAATCCAACGGTTTGGCACATAGGGACATTGAAATATTCGCAACAGCCGGAGGAGCCGGAAGTCTTTATCGAACTGCGTACTGACAAAAGTTTACTGTTTATCAATAGTTTTACATAAATAGTAATATTTCCACATAGAACAGTGCAACGTGAGGTACGAAATCGCTGACAAAATTAGGCAATAACAGGAAATACATGCAAGGCAATATAAGGTATATGTATAGCGTGGAAATTGTAATCCTTTCTCGCTCGCTCCGCTCGCTCGTAAAAATCTAGTCCAACCTCACAACCGATCCGACACGTTAGCAAATTTGAAATAAGTCGCCTCCCTATCGAACAACGAACGCAAGAGGGCTTGTTATTAGGTTAGGCTATAGTTTTCGAGCGAGCGCAGCGAGCGAGGGACGCGTATATGTGTGTCACAAACCAACGGTTTGGCACACAGGGACATTGAAATATTCGCACCAGCCCGAGGAGCCGGAAGTCTTTATCGAAATGCGTACTGACAAATGTTTACAGTTTATCAATAGTTTTACATAAATAGTAATATTTCCACATAGTACAGTGCAACGTGAGGTCCGAAATCGCTGACAAAATTAGGCAATAACAGGAAATACATGCAAGGCAATATAAGGTATATGTATAGAGTGGAAATTGTAATCGCTGTTCGCTCGTACCGCTCTCTCGTAAAAATCTAGTCCAACCTCACAACCGATCCGACACGTTAGCAAATTTGAAATATGTCGCGCCCTTATCGAATAACGAACGCAAGAGGGCTTGTTATTAGGTTAGGCTATAGTTTTCGAGCGAGCGCAGCGTGCGGGGGACGCTTAATGGTGTGTCACAAACCAACGGTTGGGCACATAGGAACATTGAAATATTCGCACCAGCCCGAGGAGCCGCAAGTCTTTATCGAATTGCGTACTGATAAAAGTTTACAGTGTATCAATTGTTTTACATAAATAGTAATATTTCCACATATTACTGTGCAACGTGAGGTCCGAAATCGCTGACAAAATTAGGCAATAACAGGAAATACATGCAAGGCAATATAAGGTATATGTATAGCGTGGAAATTGTAATCCTTTCTCGCTCGCTCCGCTCGCTCGTAAAAATCTAGTCCAACCTCACAACCGATCCGACACGTTAGCATATTCGAAATAAGTCGCCTCCTTATCGAATAACGAACGCAAGAGGAATGGTTTTAGGTTAGGCTATAGATTTCGAGCGAGCGCAGCGAGCGAGGGAGGCGTAAAGGTGTTTCACAATCCAACGGTTTGGCACATAGGGACATTGAAAGATTCGCAACAGCCGGAGGAGCCGGAAGTCTTTATCGAACTGCGTACTGACAAAAGTTTACTGTTTATCAATAGTTTTACATAAATAGTAATATTTCCACATAGAACAGTGCAACGTGAGATACGAAATCGCTGACAAAATTAGGCAATAACAGGAAATACATGCAAGGCAATATAAGGTATATGTATAGCGTGGAAATTGTAATCCTTTCTCGCTCGCTCCGCTCGCTCGTAAAAATCTAGTCCAACCTCACAACCGATCCGACACGTTAGCAAATTTGAAATAAGTCGCCTCCTTATCGAATAACGAACGCAAGAGGGATTGGTTTTAGGTTAGGCTATAGTTTTCGAGCGACCGCAGCGAGCGAGGGACGCTTAAAGGTGTGTCACAAACCAACGGTTTGGCACATAGGGTCATTGAAATATTCGCAACAGCCCGAGGAGCCGGAAGTCTTTATCGAACTGCGTACTGACAAAAGTTTACAGTTTATCAATAGATTTACATAAATAGTAATATTTCCACATAGTACAGTGCAACGTGATGTCCGAAATCGCAGACAAAGTTAGGTAATAACAGGAAATATATGCAAGGCAATATAAGGTATATGTATAGCGTGGAAATTGTAATCGTTGCTCGCTCGCTCCGCTCGCTCGTAAATATCTAGTCCAACCTCACAACCGATCCGACACGATCGCAAATTTGAAATAAGTCGCCTCCTTATCGAATAACGAACGCAAGAATGCTTGGTTTTAGGTCAGGCTATAGTTTTTGAGCGAGCGCACCGAGCGAGGGACGCTTAATGGTGTGTCACAAACCTACGGTTGGGCACATAGGAACATTGAAATATTCGCACCAGCCCGAGGAGCCGCAAGTCTTTATCGAATTGCGTACTGATAAAAGTTTACAGTGTATCAATTGTTTTACATAAATAGTAATATTTCCACATATTACTGTGCAACGTGAGGTCCGAAATCGCTGACAAAATTAGGCAATAACAGGAAATACATGCAAGGCAATATAAGGTATATGTATAGCGTGGAAATTGTAATCCTTTCTCGCTCGCTCCGCTCGCTCGTAAAAATCTAGTCCAACCTCACAACCGATCCGACACGTTAGCAAATTCGAAATAAGTCGCCTCCTTATCGAATAACGAACGCAAGAGGAATGGTTTTAGGTTAGGCTATAGTTTTCGAGCGAGCGCAGCGAGCGAGGGAGGCGTAAAGGTGTTTCACAATCCAACGGTTTGGCACATAGGGACATTGAAATATTCGCAACAGCCGGAGGAGCCGGAAGTCTTTATCGAACTGCGTACTGACAAAAGTTTACTGTTTATCAATAGTTTTACATAAATAGTAATATTTCCACATAGAACAGTGCAACGTGAGATACGAAATCGCTGACAAAATTAGGCAATAACAGGAAATACATGCAAGGCAATATAAGGTATATGTATAGCGTGGAAATTGTAATCCTTTCTCGCTCGCTCCGCTCGCTCGTAAAAATCTAGTCCAACCTCACAACCGATCCGACACGTTAGCAAATTTGAAATAAGTCGCCTCCCTATCGAACAACGAACGCAAGAGAGCTTGTTATTAGGTTATGCTATAGTTTTCGAGCGAGCGCAGCGAGCGAGGGACGCGTATATGTGTGTCACAAACCAACGGTTTGGCACACAGGGACATTGAAATATTCGCACCAGCCCGAGGAGCCGGAAGTCTTTATCGAAATGCGTACTGACAAATGTTTACAGTTTATCAATAGTTTTACATAAATAGTAATATTTCCACATAGTACAGTGCAACGTGAGGTCCGAAATCGCTGACAAAATTAGGCAATAACAGGAAATACATGCAAGGCAATATAAGGTATATGTATAGAGTGGAAATTGTAATCGCTGTTCGCTCGTACCGCTCTCTCGTAAAAATCTAGTCCAACCTCACAACCGATCCGACACGTTAGCAAATTTGAAATATGTCGCGTCCTTATCGAACAACGAACGCAAGAGGGCTTGTTATTAGGTTAGGCTATAGTTTTCGAGCGAGCGCAGCGTGCGGGGGACGCGTAAAGGTCTGTCAAAAGCCAACAGTTTGGCACATAGGGACATTGAAATATTCGCACCAGCCCGAGGAGCCGCAAATCTTTATCGAATTTCGTACTGACAAAAGTTTACAGTTTATCAATAGTTTTACATAAATAGTAATATTTCCACATAGAACAGTGCAACGTGAGGTACGAAATCGCTGACAAAATTAGGCAATAACTGGAAATACATGCAAGGCAATATAAGGTATATGTATAGCGTGGAAATTGTAATCCTTTCTCGCTCGCTCCGCTCGCTCGTAAAAATCTAGTCCAACCTCACAACCGATCCGACACGTTAACAAATTTGAAATAAGTCGCCTCCCTATCGAACAACGAACGCAAGAGGGCTTGTTATTAGGTTAGGCTATAGTTTTCGAGCGAGCGCAGCGAGCGCGGAACGCGTAAAGGTGTGTCACAAACCAACGGTTTGGCACATAGGGACATTGAAATATTCGCAACAGCCCGAGGAGCCGGAAGTGTTTATCGAATTGCGTACTGACAAAAGTTTACAGTTTATCAATAGTTTTACATAAATAGTAATATTTCCACATAGTACAGTGCAACGTGAGGTCCGAAATCGCAGACAAAATTAGGTAATAACGGGAAATATTTGCAAGGTAATATATCGCATATGTATAGCTAGGAAATTGTAAGCGTTGCTCGCTCGCACCGCTCGCTCGTAAAAATCTAGTCCAACCTCACAACCGATCCGACACGTTAGCAAATTTGAAATAAGTCGCCTCCTTATCGAATAACGAACGCAAGAGGGATGGTTTTAGGTTAGGCTATAGTTTTCGAGCGAGCGCAGCGAGCGCTGGACGCGTAAAGGTGTGTCACAATCCAACGGTTTGGCACATAGGGTCGTTGAAATATTCGCAACAGCCCGAGGAGCCGGAAGTCTTTATCGAACTGCGTACTGACAAAAGTTTACAGTTTATCAATAGATTTACATAAATAGTAATATTTCCACATAGTACAGTGCAACGTGATGTCCGAAATCGCAGACAAAATTAGGTAATAACAGGAAATATATGCAAGGCAATATAAGGTATATGTATAGCGTGGAAATTGTAATCGTTGCTCGCTCGCTCCGCTCGCTCGTAAATATCTAGTCCAACCTCACAACCGATCCGACACGATCGCAAATTTGAAATAAGTCGCCTCCTTATCGAATAACGAACGCAAGAATGCTTGGTTTTAGGTCAGTCTATAGTTTTTGAGCGAGCGCACCGAGCGAGGGACGCTTAAAGGTGTGTCACAAACCAACGGTTGGGCACATAGGAACATTGAAATATTCGCACCAGCCCGAGGAGCCGGAAGTCTTTATCGTACTGAGTACTGACAACTGTTTACAGTTTATCAATAGTTTTACATAAATAGTAATATTTCCACATAGTACAGTGCAACGTGAGGTCCGAAATCGCTGACAAAATTAGGCAATAACAGGAAATATATGCAAGGCAATATAAGGAATATGAATAGCTTGGAAATTGTAATCGTTGCTCGCTCGTACCGCTCTCTCGTAAAAATCTAGTCCAACCTCACAACCGATCCGACACGTTAGCAAATTTGAAATATGTCGCCTCCTTATCGAATAACGAACGCAAGAGGGCTTGTTATTAGGTTAGGCTATAGTTTTCGTGCGAGCGCAGCGTGCGAGGGACGCGTAAAGGTCTGTCACAAACCAACGGTTTGGCACATAGGGACATTGAAATATTCGCACCAGCCCGAGGAGCCGCAAATCTTTATCGAATTTCGTACTGACAAACTTTTACAGTTTATCAATAGTTTTACATTAATAGTAATATTTCCACATAGAACAGTGCAACGTGAGGTCCGAAATCGCAGACAAAATTAGGCAATAACAGCAAATAGATGCAAGGCAATATAAGGTATATGTATAGCGTGGAAATTGTAATCCTTTCTCGCTCGCTCCGCTCGCTCGTAAAAATCTAGTCCAACCTCACAACCGATCAGACACGATCGCAAATTTGAAATAAGTCGCCTCCCTATCGAATAACGAACGCAAGAGGGGTGGTTTTAGGTTAGGCTATAGTTTTCGAGCGAGCGCAGCGAGCGCGGGACGCGTAAAGGTGTGTCACAAACCAACGGTTGGGCACATAGGGACATGGAAATATTCGCACCAGCCCGAGGAGCCGGAAGTCTTTATCGAACTGCGTACTGACAAAAGTTAACAGTTTATCAATAGTTTAAAATAAATAGTAATATTTCCACATAGTGCAGTGAAACGTGTGGTCCGAAATCGCAGACAAAATTAGGCAATAACAGGAAATATATGCAAGGCAATATAAGAAATATGAATAGCTTGGAAATTGTAATCGTTGCTCGCTCGCTCCGCTCGCTCGTAAAAATCTAGTCCAACCTCACAACCGATCCGACACGTTAGCAAATTTGAGAGAAGTCGCCTCCTTATCGAATAACGAACGCTACAGGGCTTGGTTTTAGGTTAGGCTATAGTTTTCGAGCGAGCGCAGCGAGCGAGGGACGCATATATGTGTGTCACAAACCAACGGTTTGGCACACAGGGACATTGAAATATTCGCACCAGCCCGAGGAGCCGGAAGTCTTTATCGAACTGCGTACTGACAAAATTTTACAGTTTATCAATAGTTTTACATAAATAGTAATATTTCCACATAGTACAGTGCAACGTGAGGTCCGAAATCGCTGACAAAATTAGGCAATAACAGGAAATACATGCAAGGCAATATAAGGTATATGTATAGAGTGGAAATTGTAATCGCTGTTCGCTCGTACCGCTCTCTCGTAAAAATCTAGTCCAACCTCACAACCGATCCGACACGTTAGCAAATTTGAAATATGTCGCGCCCTTATCGAATAACGAACGCAAGAGGGCTTGTTATTAGGTTAGGCTATAGTTTTCGAGCGAGCGCAGCGTGCGGGGGACGCTTAATGGTGTGTCACAAACCAACGGTTGGGCACATAGGAACATTGAAATATTCGCACCAGCCCGAGGAGCCGCAAGTCTTTATCGAATTGCGTACTGATAAAAGTTTACAGTGTATCAATTGTTTTACATAAATAGTAATATTTCCACATATTACTGTGCAACGTGAGGTCCGAAATCGCTGACAAAATTAGGCAATAACAGGAAATACATGCAAGGCAATATAAGGTATATGTATAGCGTGGAAATTGTAATCCTTTCTCGCTCGCTCCGCTCGCTCGTAAAAATCTAGTCCAACCTCACAACCGATCCGACACGTTAGCATATTCGAAATAAGTCGCCTCCTTATCGAATAACGAACGCAAGAGGAATGGTTTTAGGTTAGGCTATAGATTTCGAGCGAGCGCAGCGAGCGAGGGAGGCGTAAAGGTGTTTCACAATCCAACGGTTTGGCACATAGGGACATTGAAAGATTCGCAACAGCCGGAGGAGCCGGAAGTCTTTATCGAACTGCGTACTGACAAAAGTTTACTGTTTATCAATAGTTTTACATAAATAGTAATATTTCCACATAGAACAGTGCAACGTGAGATACGAAATCGCTGACAAAATTAGGCAATAACAGGAAATACATGCAAGGCAATATAAGGTATATGTATAGCGTGGAAATTGTAATCCTTTCTCGCTCGCTCCGCTCGCTCGTAAAAATCTAGTCCAACCTCACAACCGATCCGACACGTTAGCAAATTTGAAATAAGTCGCCTCCTTATCGAATAACGAACGCAAGAGGGATTGGTTTTAGGTTAGGCTATAGTTTTCGAGCGACCGCAGCGAGCGAGGGACGCTTAAAGGTGTGTCACAAACCAACGGTTTGGCACATAGGGTCATTGAAATATTCGCAACAGCCCGAGGAGCCGGAAGTCTTTATCGAACTGCGTACTGACAAAAGTTTACAGTTTATCAATAGATTTACATAAATAGTAATATTTCCACATAGTACAGTGCAACGTGATGTCCGAAATCGCAGACAAAATTAGGTAATAACAGGAAATATATGCAAGGCAATATAAGGTATATGTATAGCGTGGAAATTGTAATCGTTGCTCGCTCGCTCCGCTCGCTCGTAAATATCTAGTCCAACCTCACAACCGATCCGACACGATCGCAAATTTGAAATAAGTCGCCTCCTTATCGAATAACGAACGCAAGAATGCTTGGTTTTAGGTCAGGCTATAGTTTTTGAGCGAGCGCACCGAGCGAGGGACGCTTAAAGGTGTGTCACAAACCAACGGTTGGGCACATAGGAACATTGAAATATTCGCACCAGCCCGAGGAGCCGCAAGTCTTTATCGTACTGAGTACTGACAACTGTTTACAGTTTATCAATAGTTTTACATAAATAGTAATATTTCCACATAGTACAGTGCAACGTGAGGTCCGAAATCGCTGACAAAATTAGGCAATAACAGGAAATATATGCAAGGCAATATAAGGAATATGAATAGCTTGGAAATTGTAATCGTTGCTCGCTCGTACCGCTCTCTCGTAAAAATCTAGTCCAACCTCACAACCGATCCGACACGTTAGCAAATTTGAAATATGTCGCCTCCTTATCGAATAACGAACGCAAGAGGGCTTGTTATTAGGTTAGGCTATAGTTTTCGTGCGAGCGCAGCGTGCGAGGGACGCGTAAAGGTCTGTCACAAACCAACGGTTTGGCACATAGGGACATTGAAATATTCGCACCAGCCCGAGGAGCCGCAAATCTTTATCGAATTTCGTACTGACAAACTTTTACAGTTTATCAATAGTTTTACATTAATAGTAATATTTCCACATAGAACAGTGCAACGTGAGGTCCGAAATCGCAGACAAAATTAGGCAATAACAGCAAATAGATGCAAGGCAATATAAGGTATATGTATAGCGTGGAAATTGTAATCCTTTCTCGCTCGCTCCGCTCGCTCGTAAAAATCTAGTCCAACCTCACAACCGATCAGACACGATCGCAAATTTGAAATAAGTCGCCTCCCTATCGAATAACGAACGCAAGAGGGGTGGTTTTAGGTTAGGCTATAGTTTTCGAGCGAGCGCAGCGAGCGCGGGACGCGTAAAGGTGTGTCACAAACCAACGGTTGGGCACATAGGGACATGGAAATATTCGCACCAGCCCGAGGAGCCGGAAGTCTTTATCGAACTGCGTACTGACAAAAGTTAACAGTTTATCAATAGTTTAAAATAAATAGTAATATTTCCACATAGTACAGTGAAACGTGTGGTCCGAAATCGCAGACAAAATTAGGCAATAACAGGAAATATATGCAAGGCAATATAAGAAATATGAATAGCTTGGAAATTGTAATCGTTGCTCGCTCGCTCCGCTCGCTCGTAAAAATCTAGTCCAACCTCACAACCGATCCGACACGTTAGCAAATTTGAGAGAAGTCGCCTCCTTATCGAATAACGAACGCTACAGGGCTTGGTTTTAGGTTAGGCTATAGTTTTCGAGCGAGCGCAGCGAGCGAGGGACGCATATATGTGTGTCACAAACCAACGGTTTGGCACACAGGGACATTGAAATATTCGCACCAGCCCGAGGAGCCGGAAGTCTTTATCGAACTGCGTACTGACAAAATTTTACAGTTTATCAATAGTTTTACATAAATAGTAATATTTCCACATAGTACAGTGCAACGTGAGGTCCGAAATCGCAGACAAAATTGGGCAATAACAGGAAATACACGCAAGGCAATATAAGGTATATTTATAGAGTGGAAATTATAATCGCTGTTCGCTCGTACCGCTCTCTCGTAAAAATCTAGTCCAACCTCACAACCGATCCGACACGTTAGCAAATTTGAAATATGTCGCCTCCTTATCGAATAACGAACGCAAGAGGGCTTGGTATTAGGTTAGGCTATAGTTTTCGAGCGAGCGCAGCGTGCGAGTGACGCGTGAAGGTGTGTCACAAACCAACGGTTTGGCACATAGGGACATTGAAATATTCGCACCAGCCCGAGGAGCCACAAATCTTTATCGAATTTCGTACTGACAAAAGTTTACAGTTTATCAATAGTTTTACATAAATAGTAATATTTCCACATAGAACAGTGCAACGTGAGGTCCGAAATCGCAGACAAAATTAGGTAATAACGGGAAATATATGCAAGGTAATATAAGGTATATGTATAGCGTGGAAATTGTAGTCGTTGCTCGCTCGCTCCGCTCGCTCGTAAAAATCTAGTCCAACCTCACAACCGATCCGACACGATCGCAAATTTGAAATAAGTCGCCTCCTTATCGAATAACGAGCGCAAGAATGCTTGGTTTTAGGTCAGGCTATAGTTTTCGACCGAGCGCAGCGAGCGAGGGGCGCTTAAAGGTGTGTCACAAACCAACAGTTTGGCACATAGGGACATTGAAATATTCGCACCAGCCTGAGGAGCCGCAAGTCTTTATCGAATTGCGTACTGACAAAAGTTTACAGTTTATCAATAGTTTTACATAAATAGTAATATTTCCACATAGTACAGTGCAACGTGTGGTCCGAAATCGCAGACAAAATTAGGTAATAACGGGAAATATATGAAAGGTAAGGTATCGCATATGTTTAGCTTGGAAATTGTACGCGTTGCTCGCTTGCACCGCTCGCTCGTAAAAATCTAGTCCAACCTCACAACCGATCCGACACGTTAGCAAATTTGAAATAAGTCGCCTCCCTATCGAACAGCGAACGCAAGAGGGCTTGTTATTAGGTTAGGGTATAGTTTTCGAGCGAGCGCAGCGAGCGCGGAACGCGTAAAGGTGTGTCACAAACCAACGGTTTGGCACATAGGGACATTGAAATATTCGCAACAGCCCGAGGAGCCGGAATTCTTTATCGAACTGCGTACTGACAAAAGTTTACAGTTTATCAATAGTTTTACATAAATTGTAATATTTCCACATAGTACAGTGCAACGTGAGGTCCGAAATCGCTGACAAAATTAGGCAATAACAGGAAATACATGCAAGGCAATATAAGGTATATGTATAGCGTGGAAATTGTAATCGTTGCTCGCTCGCTCGTAAAAACCTAGTCCAACCACACAACCGATCCGACACGTGAGCAAATTCGAAATAAGTCGCCTACTTATCGAATAACGAACATAAGAGTGATGCTTTTAGGTTAGGCTATCGTTTTCGAGCGAGCGCAGTGAGCGAGGGACGCGTAAATGTGTGTCACAAACCAACGGTTTGGCACATAGGGACATTGAAATATTCGCAACAGCCCGAGGAGCCGGAATTCTTTATCGTACTGCGTACTGACAAAAGTTTACAGTTTATCAATAGTTTTACATAAATAGTAATATTTCCACATAGTACAGTGCAACGTGAGGTCCGAAATCGCTGACAAAATTAGGCAATAACAGGAAATACATGCAAGGCAATATAAGGTATATGTATAGAGTGGAAATTGTAATCGCTGTTCGCTCGTACCGCTCTCTCGTAAAAATCTAGTCCAACCTCACAACCGATCCGACACGTTAGCAAATTTGAAATAAGTCGCCTCCCTATCGAACAGCGAACGCAAGAGGGCTTGTTATTAGGTTAGGGTATAGTTTTCGAGCGAGCGCAGCGAGCCCGGAACGCGTAAAGGTGTGTCACAAACCAACGGTTTGGCACATGGGGACATTGAAATATTCGCAACAGCCCGAGGAGCCGGAATTCTTTATCGAACTGCGTACTGACAAAAGTTTACAGTTTATCAATAGTTTTACATAAATAGTAATATTTCCACATAGTACAGCGCAACGTGAGGTCCAAAATCGCAGACAAAATTAGGTAATAACAGGAAATACATGCATGGCAATATAAGGTATCTGTATAGCGTGGAAATAGTAATCGTTGCTCGCTCGTACCGCTCGCTCATAAAAATCTAGTCCAACCTCACAACCGATCCGACACGTTAGATAATTTGAAAGAAGTCGCCTCCCTATCGAATAACGAACGCAAGAGGGGTGGTTTTAGGTTAGGCTATAGTTTTCGAGCGAGCGCAGCGAGCGAGGGACGCGTAAAGGTGTGTCACAAACCAACGGTTTGGCACACAGGGACATTGAAATATTAGCACCAGCCCGAGGAGCCGCAAATCTTTATCGAATTTCGTACTGACAAAATTTTACAGTTTATCAATAGTTTTACATAAATAGTAATATTTCCACATAGAACAGTGCAACGTGAGGTCCGAAATCGCAGACAAAATTAGGTAATAACAGGAAATATATGCAAGGCAATATAAGGTATATGTATAGCGTGGAAATTGTAGTCGTTGCTCGCTCGCTCCGCTCGCTCGTAAAAATCGAGTCCAACCTCACAACCGATCCGACACGTTAGCAAATTTGAAATAAGCCGCCTCCTTATCGAATAACGAACGCAAGAGGAATGGTTTTAGGTTAGGCTATAGTTTTCGAGCGAGCGCAGCGAACGAGGGAGGCGTAAAGGTGTGTCACAAACCAACGGTTTGGCACATAGGGACATTGAAATATTCGCACCAGACCGAGGAGCCGCAAGTCTTTATCGAATTGCGTACTGACAAAAGTTTACAGTTTATCAATAGTTTTACATAAATAGTAATATCTCCACATAGTACAGTGCAACGTGAGGTCCGAAATCGCAGACAAAATTAGGTAACAACAGGAAATATATGCAAGGCAATATAAGGTATATGTATAGCGTGGAAATTGTAATCCTTTCTCGCTCGCTCCGCTCGCTCGTAAAAATCTAGTCCAACCTCACAACCGATCCGACACGTTAGCAAATTTGAAATAAGTCGCCTCCCTATCGAACAACGAACGCAAGAGAGCTTGTTATTAGGTTATGCTATAGTTTTCGAGCGAGCGCAGCGAGCGAGGGACGCGTATATGTGTGTCACAAACCAACGGTTTGGCACACAGGGACATTGAAATATTCGCACCAGCCCGAGGAGCCGGAAGTCTTTATCGAAATGCGTACTGACAAATGTTTACAGTTTATCAATAGTTTTACATAAATAGTAATATTTCCACATAGTACAGTGCAACGTGAGGTCCGAAATCGCTGACAAAATTAGGCAATAACAGGAAATACATGCAAGGCAATATAAGGTATATGTATAGAGTGGAAATTGTAATCGCTGTTCGCTCGTACCGCTCTCTCGTAAAAATCTAGTCCAACCTCACAACCGATCCGACACGTTAGCAAATTTGAAATATGTCGCGTCCTTATCGAATAACGAACGCAAGAGGGCTTGTTATTAGGTTAGGCTATAGTTTTCGAGCGAGCGCAGCGTGCGGGGGACGCGTAAAGGTCTGTCAAAAGCCAACAGTTTGGCACATAGGGACATTGAAATATTCGCACCAGCCCGAGGAGCCGCAAATCTTTATCGAATTTCGTACTGACAAAAGTTTACAGTTTATCAATAGTTTTACATAAATAGTAATATTTCCACATAGAACAGTGCAACGTGAGGTACGAAATCGCTGACAAAATTAGGCAATAACTGGAAATACATGCAAGGCAATATAAGGTATATGTATAGCGTGGAAATTGTAATCCTTTCTCGCTCGCTCCGCTCGCTCGTAAAAATCTAGTCCAACCTCACAACCGATCCGACACGTTAACAAATTTGAAATAAGTCGCCTCCCTATCGAACAACGAACGCAAGAGGGCTTGTTATTAGGTTAGGCTATAGTTTTCGAGCGAGCGCAGCGAGCGCGGAACGCGTAAAGGTGTGTCACAAACCAACGGTTTGGCACATAGGGACATTGAAATATTCGCAACAGCCCGAGGAGCCGGAAGTGTTTATCGAATTGCGTACTGACAAAAGTTTACAGTTTATCAATAGTTTTACATAAATAGTAATATTTCCACATAGTACAGTGCAACGTGAGGTCCGAAATCGCAGACAAAATTAGGTAATAACGGGAAATATTTGCAAGGTAATATATCGCATATGTATAGCTAGGAAATTGTAAGCGTTGCTCGCTCGCACCGCTCGCGCGTAAAAATCTAGTCCAACCTCACAACCGATCCGACACGTTAGCAAATTTGAAATAAGTCGCCTCCTTATCGAATAACGAACGCAAGAGGGATGGTTTTAGGTTAGGCTATAGTTTTCGAGCGAGCGCAGCGAGCGCTGGACGCGTAAAGGTGTGTCACAATCCAACGGTTTGGCACATAGGGTCGTTGAAATATTCGCAACAGCCCGAGGAGCCGGAAGTCTATATCGAACTGCGTACTGACAAAAGTTTACAGTTTATCAATAGATTTACATAAATAGTAATATTTCCACATAGTACAGTGCAACGTGATGTCCGAAATCGCAGACAAAATTAGGTAATAACAGGAAATATATGCAAGGCAATATAAGGTATATGTATAGCGTGGAAATTGTAATCGTTGCTCGCTCGCTCCGCTCGCTCGTAAATATCTAGTCCAACCTCACAACCGATCCGACACGATCGCAAATTTGAAATAAGTCGCCTCCTTATCGAATAACGAACGCAAGAATGCTTGGTTTTAGGTCAGTCTATAGTTTTTGAGCGAGCGCACCGAGCGAGGGACGCTTAAAGGTGTGTCACAAACCAACGGTTGGGCACATAGGAACATTGAAATATTCGCACCAGCCCGAGGAGACGGAAGTCTTTATCGTACTGAGTACTGACAACTGTTTACAGTTTATCAATAGTTTTACATAAATAGTAATATTTCCACATAGTACAGTGCAACGTGAGGTCCGAAATCGCTGACAAAATTAGGCAATAACAGGAAATATATGCAAGGCAATATAAGGAATATGAATAGCTTGGAAATTGTAATCGTTGCTCGCTCGTACCGCTCTCTCGTAAAAATCTAGTCCAACCTCACAACCGATCCGACACGTTAGCAAATTTGAAATATGTCGCCTCCTTATCGAATAACGAACGCAAGAGGGCTTGTTATTAGGTTAGGCTATAGTTTTCGTGCGAGCGCAGCGTGCGAGGGACGCGTAAAGGTCTGTCACAAACCAACGGTTTGGCACATAGGGACATTGAAATATTCGCACCAGCCCGAGGAGCCGCAAATCTTTATCGAATTTCGTACTGACAAACTTTTACAGTTTATCAATAGTTTTACATTAATAGTAATATTTCCACATAGAACAGTGCAACGTGAGGTCCGAAATCGCTGACAAAATTAGGCAATAACAGAAAATAGATGCAAGGCAATATAAGGTATATGTATAGCGTGGAAATTGTAATCCTTTCTCGCTCGCTCCGCTCGCTCGTAAAAATCTAGTCCAACCTCACAACCGATCAGACACGATCGCAAATTTGAAATAAGTCGCCTCCCTATCGAATAACGAACGCAAGAGGGGTGGTTTTAGGTTAGGCTATAGTTTTCGAGCGGGCGCAGCGAGCGAGGGACGCGTAAAGGTGTGTCACAAACCAACGGTTTGGCACATAGGGTCATTGAAATATTCGCAACAGCCCGAGGAGCCGGAAGTCTTTATCGTACTGAGTACTGACAACAGTTTACAGTTTATCAATAGTTTTACATAAATAGTAATATTTCCACATAGTACAGTGCAACGCGAGGTCCGAAATCGCTGACAAAATTAGGCAATAACAGGAAATATATGCAAGGCAATATAAGGAATATTTATAGCTTGGAAATTGTAATCGTTGCTCGCTCTCTCCGCTCGCTCGTAAAAATCTAAACCAACCTCACAACCGATCCGACACGTTAGGAAATTTGAAAGAAGTTGCCACCTTATCGATTAACGAACGCAAGAAGGATGGTTTTAGGTTAGGCTATAGTTTTCGAGCGAGCGCAGCGAGCGCGGGACGCGTAAAGGTGCGTCACAAACCAACGGTTGGGCACATAGGGACATGGAAATATTCGCACCAGCCCGAGGAGCCGGAAGTCTTTATCGAACTGCGTACTGACAAAAGTTAACAGTTTATCAATAGTTTAAAATAAATAGTAATATTTCCACATAGTACAGTGAAACGTGTGGTCCGAAATCGCTGACAAAATTAGGCAATAACAGGAAATATATGCAAGGCAATATAAGAAATATGAATAGCTTGGAAATTGTAATCGTTGCTCGCTCGCTCCGCTCGCTCGTAAAAATCTAGTCCAACCTCACAACCGATCCGACACGTTAGCAAATTTGAGAGAAGTCGCCTCCTTATCGAATAACGAACGCTACAGGGCTTGGTTTTAGGTTAGGCTATAGTGTTCGAGCGAGCGCAGCGAGCGAGGGACGCATATATGTGTGTCACAAACCAACGGTTTGGCACACAGGGACATTGAAATATTCGCACCAGCCCGAGGAGCCGGAAGTCTTTATCGAACTGCGTACTGACAAAATTTTACAGTTTATCAATAGTTTTACATAAATAGTAATATTTCCACATAGTACAGTGCAACGTGAGGTCCGAAATCGCAGACAAAATTGGGCAATAACAGGAAATACACGCAAGGCAATATAAGGTATATTTATAGAGTGGAAATTATAATCGCTGTTCGCTCGTACCGCTCTCTCGTAAAAATCTAGTCCAACCTCACAACCGATCCGACACGTTAGCAAATTTGAAATATGTCGCCTCCTTATCGAATAACGAACGCAAGAGGGCTTGGTATTAGGTTAGGCTATAGTTTTCGAGCGAGCGCAGCGTGCGAGTGACGCGTGAAGGTGTGTCACAAACCAACGGTTTGGCACATAGGGACATTGAAATATTCGCACCAGCCCGAGGAGCCACAAATCTTTATCGAATTTCGTACTGACAAAAGTTTACAGTTTATCAATAGTTTTACATAAATAGTAATATTTCCACATAGAACAGTGCAACGTGAGGTCCGAAATCGCAGACAAAATTAGGTAATAACGGGAAATATATGCAAGGTAATATAAGGTATATGTATAGCGTGGAAATTGTAGTCGTTGCTCGCTCGCTCCGCTCGCTCGTAAAAATCTAGTCCAACCTCACAACCGATCCGACACGATCGCAAATTTGAAATCAGTCGCCTCCTTATCGAATAACGAGCGCAAGAATGCTTGGTTTTAGGTCAGGCTATAGTTTTCGACCGAGCGCAGCGAGCGAGGGGCGCTTAAAGGTGTGTCACAAACCAACGGTTTGGCACATAGGGACATTGAAATATTCGCACCAGCCCGAGGAGCCACAAATCTTTATCGAATTTCGTACTGACAAAAGTTTACAGTTTATCAATAGTTTTACATAAATAGTAATATTTCCACATAGTACAGTGCAACGTGTGGTCCGAAATCGCAGACAAAATTAGGTAATAACGGGAAATATATGAAAGGTAAGGTATCGCATATGTTTAGCTTGGAAATTGTAAGCGTTGCTCGCTCGCACCGCTCGCTCGTAAAAATCTAGTCCAACCTCACAACCGATCCGACACGTTAGCAAATTTGAAATAAGTCGCCTCCCTATCGAACAGCGAACGCAAGAGGGCTTGTTATTAGGTTAGGGTATAGTTTTCGAGCGAGCGCAGCGAGCGCGGAACGCGTAAAGGTGTGTCACAAACCAACGGTTTGGCACATAGGGACATTGAAATATTCGCAACAGCCCGAGGAGCCGGAATTCTTTATCGAACTGCGTACTGACAAAAGTTTACAGTTTATCAATAGTTTTACATAAATTGTAATATTTCCACATAGTACAGTGCAACGTGAGGTCCGAAATCGCTGACAAAATTAGGCAATAACAGGAAATACATGCAAGGCAATATAAGGTATATGTATAGCGTGGAAATTGTAATCGTTGCTCGCTCGCTCGTAAAAACCTAGTCCAACCACACAACCGATCCGACACGTGAGCAAATTCGAAATAAGTCGCCTACTTATCGAATAACGAACATAAGAGTGATGGTTTTAGGTTAGGCTATCGTTTTCGAGCGAGCGCAGTGAGCGAGGGACGCGTAAATGTGTGTCACAAACCAACGGTTTGGCACATAGGGACATTGAAATATTCGCAACAGCCCGAGGAGCCGGAATTCTTTATCGTACTGCGTACTGACAAAAGTTTACAGTTTATCAATAGTTTTACATAAATAGTAATATTTCCACATAGTACAGTGCAACGTGAGGTCCGAAATCGCTGACAAAATTAGGCAATAACAGGAAATACATGCAAGGCAATATAAGGTATATGTATAGAGTGGAAATTGTAATCGCTGTTCGCTCGTACCGCTCTCTCGTAAAAATCTAGTCCAACCTCACAACCGATCCGACACGTTAGCAAATTTGAAATAAGTCGCCTCCCTATCGAACAGCGAACGCAAGAGGGCTTGTTATTAGGTTAGGGTATAGTTTTCGAGCGAGCGCAGCGAGCCCGGAACGCGTAAAGGTGTGTCACAAACCAACGGTTTGGCACATAGGGACATTGAAATATTCGCAACAGCCCGAGGAGCCGGAATTCTTTATCGAACTGCGTACTGACAAAAGTTTACAGTTTATCAATAGTTTTACATAAATAGTAATATTTCCACATAGTACAGCGCAACGTGAGGTCCAAAATCGCAGACAAAATTAGGTAATAACAGGAAATACATGCATGGCAATATAAGGTATCTGTATAGCGTGGAAATAGTAATCGTTGCTCGCTCGTACCGCTCGCTCATAAAAATCTAGTCCAACCTCACAACCGATCCGACACGTTAGATAATTTGAAAGAAGTCGCCTCCCTATCGAATAACGAACGCAAGAGGGGTGGTTTTAGGTTAGGCTATAGTTTTCGAGCGAGCGCAGCGAGCGAGGGACGCGTAAAGGTGTGTCACAAACCAACGGTTTGGCACATAGGGTCATTGAAATATTCGCAACAGCCCGAGGAGCCGGAAGTCTTTATCGAACTGCGTACTGAGAAAAGTTTACAGTTTATCAATAGTTTAAAATAAATAGTAATATTTCCACATAGTACAGTGCAACGTGTGGTCCGAAATCGCTGACAAAATTAGGCAATAACAGGAAATATATACAAGGCAATATAAGGAATATATATAGCTTGGAAATTGTAATCGTTGCTCGCTCGCTCCGCTCGCTCGTAAAAATCCAGTCCAACCTCACAACCGATCCGACACGTTAGCAAATTTGAAAGAAGTCGCCTCCTTATCGAATAACGAACGCTAGAGGGCTTGGTTTTAGGTTAGGCTATAGTTTTCGAGCGAGCGCAGCGAGCGAGGGACACGTATATGTGTGTCACAAACCAACGGTTTGGCACACAGGGACATTGAAATATTAGCACCAGCCCGAGGAGCCGCAAATCTTTATCGAATTTCGTACTGACAAAATTTTACAGTTTATCAATAGTTTTACATAAATAGTAATATTTCCACATAGAACAGTGCAACGTGAGGTCCGAAATCGCAGACAAAATTAGGTAATAACAGGAAATATATGCAAGGCAATATAAGGTATATGTATAGCGTGGAAATTGTAGTCGTTGCTCGCTCGCTCCGCTCGCTCGTAAAAATCTAGTCCAACCTCACAACCGATCCGACACGATCGCAAATTTGAAATCAGTCGCCTCCTTATCGAATAACGAACGCAAGAGGGCTTGGTATTAGGTTAGGCTATAGTTTTCGAGCGAGCGCAGCGTGCGAGTGACGCGTGAAGGTGTGTCACAAACCAACGGTTTGGCACATAGGGACATTGAAATATTCGCACCAGCCCGAGGAGCCACAAATCTTTATCGAATTTCGTACTGACAAAAGTTTACAGTTTATCAATAGTTTTACATAAATAGTAATATTTCCACATAGAACAGTGCAACGTGAGGTCCGAAATCGCAGACAAAATTAGGTAATAACGGGAAATATATGCAAGGTAATATAAGGTATATGTATAGCGTGGAAATTGTAGTCGTTGCTCGCTCGCTCCGCTCGCTCGTAAAAATCTAGTCCAACCTCACAACCGATCCGACACGATCGCAAATTTGAAATCAGTCGCCTCCTTATCGAATAACGAGCGCAAGAATGCTTGGTTTTAGGTCAGGCTATAGTTTTCGACCGAGCGCAGCGAGCGAGGGGCGCTTAAAGGTGTGTCACAAACCAACGGTTTGGCACATAGGGACATTGAAATATTCGCACCAGCCCGAGGAGCCACAAATCTTTATCGAATTTCGTACTGACAAAAGTTTACAGTTTATCAATAGTTTTACATAAATAGTAATATTTCCACATAGTACAGTGCAACGTGTGGTCCGAAATCGCAGACAAAATTAGGTAATAACGGGAAATATATGAAAGGTAAGGTATCGCATATGTTTAGCTTGGAAATTGTAAGCGTTGCTCGCTCGCACCGCTCGCTCGTAAAAATCTAGTCCAACCTCACAACCGATCCGACACGTTAGCAAATTTGAAATAAGTCGCCTCCCTATCGAACAGCGAACGCAAGAGGGCTTGTTATTAGGTTAGGGTATAGTTTTCGAGCGAGCGCAGCGAGCGCGGAACGCGTAAAGGTGTGTCACAAACCAACGGTTTGGCACATAGGGACATTGAAATATTCGCAACAGCCCGAGGAGCCGGAATTCTTTATCGAACTGCGTACTGACAAAAGTTTACAGTTTATCAATAGTTTTACATAAATTGTAATATTTCCACATAGTACAGTGCAACGTGAGGTCCGAAATCGCTGACAAAATTAGGCAATAACAGGAAATACATGCAAGGCAATATAAGGTATATGTATAGCGTGGAAATTGTAATCGTTGCTCGCTCGCTCGTAAAAACCTAGTCCAACCACACAACCGATCCGACACGTGAGCAAATTCGAAATAAGTCGCCTACTTATCGAATAACGAACATAAGAGTGATGGTTTTAGGTTAGGCTATCGTTTTCGAGCGAGCGCAGTGAGCGAGGGACGCGTAAATGTGTGTCACAAACCAACGGTTTGGCACATAGGGACATTGAAATATTCGCAACAGCCCGAGGAGCCGGAATTCTTTATCGTACTGCGTACTGACAAAAGTTTACAGTTTATCAATAGTTTTACATAAATAGTAATATTTCCACATAGTACAGTGCAACGTGAGGTCCGAAATCGCTGACAAAATTAGGCAATAACAGGAAATACATGCAAGGCAATATAAGGTATATGTATAGAGTGGAAATTGTAATCGCTGTTCGCTCGTACCGCTCTCTCGTAAAAATCTAGTCCAACCTCACAACCGATCCGACACGTTAGCAAATTTGAAATAAGTCGCCTCCCTATCGAACAGCGAACGCAAGAGGGCTTGTTATTAGGTTAGGGTATAGTTTTCGAGCGAGCGCAGCGAGCCCGGAACGCGTAAAGGTGTGTCACAAACCAACGGTTTGGCACATAGGGACATTGAAATATTCGCAACAGCCCGAGGAGCCGGAATTCTTTATCGAACTGCGTACTGACAAAAGTTTACAGTTTATCAATAGTTTTACATAAATAGTAATATTTCCACATAGTACAGCGCAACGTGAGGTCCAAAATCGCAGACAAAATTAGGTAATAACAGGAAATACATGCATGGCAATATAAGGTATCTGTATAGCGTGGAAATAGTAATCGTTGCTCGCTCGTACCGCTCGCTCATAAAAATCTAGTCCAACCTCACAACCGATCCGACACGTTAGATAATTTGAAAGAAGTCGCCTCCCTATCGAATAACGAACGCAAGAGGGGTGGTTTTAGGTTAGGCTATAGTTTTCGAGCGAGCGCAGCGAGCGAGGGACGCGTAAAGGTGTGTCACAAACCAACGGTTTGGCACATAGGGTCATTGAAATATTCGCAACAGCCTGAGGAGCCGGAAGTCTTTATCGAACTGCGTACTGAGAAAAGTTTACAGTTTATCAATAGTTTAAAATAAATAGTAATATTTCCACATAGTACAGTGCAACGTGTGGTCCGAAATCGCTGACAAAATTAGGCAATAACAGGAAATATATACAAGGCAATATAAGGAATATATATAGCTTGGAAATTGTAATCGTTGCTCGCTCGCTCCGCTCGCTCGTAAAAATCCAGTCCAACCTCACAACCGATCCGACACGTTAGCAAATTTGAAAGAAGTCGCCTCCTTATCGAATAACGAACGCTAGAGGGCTTGGTTTTAGGTTAGGCTATAGTTTTCGAGCGAGCGCAGCGAGCGAGGGACACGTATATGTGTGTCACAAACCAACGGTTTGGCACACAGGGACATTGAAATATTAGCACCAGCCCGAGGAGCCGCAAATCTTTATCGAATTTCGTACTGACAAAATTTTACAGTTTATCAATAGTTTTACATAAATAGTAATATTTCCACATAGAACAGTGCAACGTGAGGTCCGAAATCGCAGACAAAATTAGGTAATAACAGGAAATATATGCAAGGCAATATAAGGTATATGTATAGCGTGGAAATTGTAGTCGTTGCTCGCTCGCTCCGCTCGCTCGTAGAAATCGAGTCCAACCTCACAACCGATCCGACACGTTAGCAAATTTGAAATAAGCCGCCTCCTTATCGAATAACGAACGCAAGAGGAATGGTTTTAGGTTAGGCTATAGTTTTCGAGCGAGCGCAGCGAACGAGGGAGGCGTAAAGGTGTGTCACAAACCAACGGTTTGGCACATAGGGACATTGAAATATTCGCACCAGACCGAGGAGCCGCAAGTCTTTATCGAATTGCGTACTGACAAAAGTTTACAGTTTATCAATAGTTTTACATAAATAGTAATATCTCCACATAGTACAGTGCAACGTGAGGTCCGAAATCGCAGACAAAATTAGGTAACAACAGGAAATATATGCAAGGCAATATAAGGTATATGTATAGCGTGGAAATTGTAATCGTTTCTCGCTCGCTCCGCTCGCTCGCAAAAATCTAGTCCAACCTCACTACCGATCAGACACGATCGCAAATTTGAAATAAGACGCCTCCTTATCGAATAACGAACGCAAGAGGGATTGGTTTTAGGTTAGGCTATAGTTTTCGAGCGAGCGCCGCGTGCGAGGGAGGCGTAAACGTGTTTCACAAACCAACGGTTTGGCACATAGGGACATTGAAATATTCGCACCAGACCGAGGAGCCGCAAGTCTTTATCGAGTTGCGTACTGACAAAAGTTTACAGTTTATCAATAGTTTTACATAAATAGTAATATTTCCACATAGAACAGTGCAACGTGAGGTCCGAAATCGCAGACAAAATTAGGTAATAACAGGAAATATATGCAAGGCGATATAAGGTATATGTATAGCGTGGAAATTGTAATCATTGCTCGCTCGATCCGCTCGCTCCTAAAAATCTAGTCCAACCTCACAACCGATCAGACACGATGGCAAATTTGAAAGAAGACGCCTCCTTATCGAATAACGAACGCAAGAGGGATTGGTTTTATGTTAGGCTATAGTTTTCGAGCGAGCGCAGCGAGCGAGGGAGGCGTAAAGGTGTGTCACAAACCAACGGTTTGGCACATAGGGACATTGAAATATTCGCAACAGCCGGAGGAGCCGGAAGTCTTTATCGAACTGCGTACTGACAAAAGTTTACTGTTTATCAATAGTTTTACATTATTAGTAATATTTCCACATAGTACAGTGCAACGTGATGTCCGAAATCGCAGACAAAATTAGGTAACAACAGGAAATATATGCAAAGCAATATAAGGTATATGTATAGCGTGGAAATTGTAATCGTTGCTCGCTCGCTCCGCTCGCTCGTAAAAATCTAGTCCAACGTCACAACCGATCAGACACGATCGCAAATTTGAAATAAGTCGCCTCCTTATCGAATAACGAGCGCAAGAATGCTTGGTTTTAGGTCAGGCTATAGTTTTCGACCGAGCGCAGCGAGCGAGGGGCGCTTAAAGGTGTGTCACAAACCAACGGTTTGGCACATAGGGACATTGAAATATTCGCACCAGCCTGAGGAGCCGCAAGTCTTTATCGAATTGCGTACTGACAAAAGTTTACAGTTTATCAATAGTTTTACATAAATAGTAATATTTCCACATAGTACAGTGCAACGTGTGGTCCGAAATCGCAGACAAAATTAGGTAATAACGGGAAATATATGAAAGGTAAGGTATCGCATATGTTTAGCTTGGAAATTGTAAGCGTTGCTCGCTCGCACCGCTCGCTCGTAAAAATCTAGTCCAACCTCACAACCGATCCGACACGTTAGCAAATTTGAAATAAGTCGCCTCCCTATCGAACAGCGAACGCAAGAGGGCTTGTTATTAGGTTAGGGTATAGTTTTCGAGCGAGCGCAGCGAGCGCGGAACGCGTAAAGGTGTGTCACAAACCAACGGTTTGGCACATAGGGACATTGAAATATTCGCAACAGCCCGAGGAGCCGGAATTCTTTATCGAACTGCGTACTGACAAAAGTTTACAGTTTATCAATAGTTTTACATAAATTGTAATATTTCCACATAGTACAGTGCAACGTGAGGTCCGAAATCGCTGACAAAATTAGGCAATAACAGGAAATACATGCAAGGCAATATAAGGTATATGTATAGCGTGGAAATTGTAATCGTTGCTCGCTCGCTCGTAAAAACCTAGTCCAACCACACAACCGATCCGACACGTGAGCAAATTCGAAATAAGTCGCCTACTTATCGAATAACGAACATAAGAGTGATGGTTTTAGGTTAGGCTATCGTTTTCGAGCGAGCGCAGTGAGCGAGGGACGCGTAAATGTGTGTCACAAACCAACGGTTTGGCACATAGGGACATTGAAATATTCGCAACAGCCCGAGGAGCCGGAATTCTTTATCGTACTGCGTACTGACAAAAGTTTACAGTTTATCAATAGTTTTACATAAATAGTAATATTTCCACATAGTACAGTGCAACGTGAGGTCCGAAATCGCTGACAAAATTAGGCAATAACAGGAAATACATGCAAGGCAATATAAGGTATATGTATAGAGTGGAAATTGTAATCGCTGTTCGCTCGTACCGCTCTCTCGTAAAAATCTAGTCCAACCTCACAACCGATCCGACACGTTAGCAAATTTGAAATAAGTCGCCTCCCTATCGAACAGCGAACGCAAGAGGGCTTGTTATTAGGTTAGGGTATAGTTTTCGAGCGAGCGCAGCGAGCGCGGAACGCGTAAAGGTGTGTCACAAACCAACGGTTTGGCACATAGGGACATTGAAATATTCGCAACAGCCCGAGGAGCCGGAAGTCTTTATCGAACTGCGTACTGACAAAAGTTTACTGTTTATCAATAGTTTTACATTATTAGTAATATTTCCACATAGTACAGTGCAACGTGAGGTACGAAATCGCAGACAAAATTAGGTAATAACAGGAAATATATGCAAGGCAATATAAGGTATATGTATAGCGTGGAAATTGTAGTCGTTGCTCGCTCGCTCCGCTCGCTCGTAAAAATCGAGTCCAACCTCACGACCGATCCGACACGTTAGCAAATTTGAAATAAGCCGCCTCCTTATCGAATAACGAACGCAAGAGGAATGGTTTTAGGTTAGGCTATAGTTTTCGAGCGAGCGCAGCGAACGAGGGAGGCGTAAAGGTGTGTCACAAACCAACGGTTTGGCACATAGGGACATTGAAATATTCGCACCAGACCGAGGAGCCGCAAGTCTTTATCGAATTGCGTACTGACAAAAGTTTACAGTTTATCAATAGTTTTACATAAATAGTAATATCTCCACATAGTACAGTGCAACGTGAGGTCCGAAATCGCAGACAAAATTAGGTAACAACAGGAAATATATGCAAGGCAATATAAGGTATATGTATAGCGTGGAAATTGTAATCGTTGCTCGCTCGCTCGTAAAAACCTAGTCCAACCACACAACCGATCCGACACGTGAGCAAATTCGAAATAAGTCGCCTACTTATCGAATAACGAACATAAGAGTGATGGTTTTAGGTTAGGCTATCGTTTTCGAGCGAGCGCAGTGAGCGAGGGACGCGTAAATGTGTGTCACAAACCAACGGTTTGGCACATAGGGACATTGAAATATTCGCAACAGCCCGAGGAGCCGGAATTCTTTATCGTACTGCGTACTGACAAAAGTTTACAGTTTATCAATAGTTTCACATAAATAGTAATATTTCCACATAGTACAGTGCAACGTGAGGTCCGAAATCGCTGACAAAATTAGGCAATAACAGGAAATACATGCAAGGCAATATAAGGTATATGTATAGAGTGGAAATTGTAATCGCTGTTCGCTCGTACCGCTCTCTCGTAAAAATCTAGTCCAACCTCACAACCGATCCGACACGTTAGCAAATTTGAAATAAGTCGCCTCCCTATCGAACAGCGAACGCAAGAGGGCTTGTTATTAGGTTAGGGTATAGTTTTCGAGCGAGCGCAGCGAGCGCGGAACGCGTAAAGGTGTGTCACAAACCAACGGTTTGGCACATAGGGACATTGAAATATTCGCAACAGCCCGAGGAGCCGGAATTCTTTATCGAACTGCGTACTGACAAAAGTTTACAGTTTATCAATAGTTTTACATAAATAGTAATATTTCCACATAGTACAGCGCAACGTGAGGTCCAAAATCGCAGACAAAATTAGGTAATAACAGGAAATACATGCATGGCAATATAAGGTATCTGTATAGCGTGGAAATTGTAATCGTTGCTCGCTCGCTCGTAAAAACCTAGTCCAACCACACAACCGATCCGACACGTGAGCAAATTCGAAATAAGTCGCCTACTTATCGAATAACGAACATAAGAGTGATGGTTTTAGGTTAGGCTATCGTTTTCGAGCGAGCGCAGCGAGCGCGGGACGCGTAATGGTTTGTCACAAACCAACGGTTTTGCACATAGGGACATTGAAATATTCGCACCAGTCCGAGGAGCCGGAAGTCTTTATCGAACTGCGTACTGACAAAAGTTTACTGTTTATCAATAGTTTTACATAAATAGTAATATTTCCACATAATACAGTGCAACGTGAGGACCGAAATCGCTCACAAAATTAGGCAATAACAGGAAATACATGCAAGGCAATATAAGGTATATGTATAGAGTGGAAATTATAATCGCTGTTCGCTCGTACCGCTCGCTCGTAAAAATCTAGTCCAACCTCACAACCGATCCGACACGATCGCAAATTTGAAATAAGTCGCCTCCTTATCGAATAACGAACGCAAGAGGGATTGGTTATAGGTTAGGCTATAGTTTTCGAGCGAGCGCAGCGAGCGAGGTATGCTTAAAGGTGTGTCACAAACCAACGGTTTGGCACATAGTGTCATTGAAATATTCGCACCAGCCTGAGGAGCCGCAAGTCTTTATCGAATTGCGTACTGACAAAAGTTTACAGTTTATCAATAGTTTTACATAAATAGTAATATTTCCACATAGTACAGTGCAACATGAGGTCCGAATTCGCAGACTAAATTAGGTAATAACAGGAAATATATGCAAGGCAATATAAGGTATATGTATAGCGTGGAAATTGTAATCGTTGCTAGCTCGCTCGTAAAAACCTAGTCCAACCACACAACCGATCCGACACGTGAGCAAATTCGTAATAAGTCGCCTACTTATCGAATAACGAACATAAGAGTGATGGTTTTAGGTTAGGCTATCGCTTTCGAGCGAGCGCAGCGAGCGAGGGACGCGTAAATGTGTGTCACAAACCAACGGTTTGGCACACAGGGACATTGAAATATTCGCACCAGCCCCAGGAGCCGGAAGTCTTTATCGAACTGCGTACTGAGAAAAGTTTACAGTTTATCAATAGTTTAAAATAAATAGTAGTATTTCCACATAGTACAGTGCAACGTGTGGTCCGAAATCGCTGACAAAATTTGGCAATAACAGGAAATATATACAAGGCAATATAAGGAATATATATAGCTTGGAAATTGTAATCGTTGCTCGCTCGCTCCGCTCGCTCGTAAAAATCTAGTCCAACCTCACAACCGATCCTACACGATCGCAAATTTGAAATAAGTCGCCTCCTTATCGAATAACGAGCGCAAGAATGCTTGGATTTAGGTCAGGCTATAGTTTTAGAGCGAGCGCAGCGAGCGAGGGGCGCTTAAAGGTGTGTCACAAACCAACGGTTTGGCACATAGGGACATTGAAATATTCGCACCAGCCTGAGCAGCCGCAAGTCTTTATCGAATTGCGTACTGACAAAAGTTTACAGTTTATCAATAGTTTTACATAAATAGTAATATTTCCACATAGTACAGTGCAACATGAGGTCCGAATTCGCAGACTAAATTAGGTAATAACAGGAAATATATGCAAGGCAATATAAGGTATATGTATAGCGTGGAAATTGTAATCGTTGCTCGCTCGCTCGTAAAAACCTAGTCCAACCACACAACCGATCCGACACGTGAGCAAATTCGAAATAAGTCGCCTACTTATCGAATAACGAACATAAGAGTGATGGTTTTAGGTTAGGCTATAGTTTTCGAGCGAGCGCAGCGTGCGAGGGACGCGTGAAGGTGTGTCACATACCAACGGTTTGGCACATAGGGACATTGAAATATTCGCACCAGTCCGAGGAGCCGGAAGTCTTTATCGAACTGCGTACTGACAAAAGTTTACAGTTTATCAATAGTTTTACATAAATAGTAATATTTCCACATAGTACAGTGCAACGTGATGTCCGAAATCGCTCACAAAATTAGGCAATAACAGGAAATACATGCAAGGCAATATAAGGTATATGTATAGAGTGGAAATTATAATCGCTGTTCGCTCGTACCGCTCGCTCGTAAAAATCTAGTGCAACCTCACAACCGATCCGACACGATCGCAAATTTGAAATAAGTCGCCTCCTTATCGAATAACGAACGCAAGAATGCTTGGTTTTAGGTCAGGCTATAGTTTTCGAGCGAGCGCAGCGAGCGAGGGACGCTTAAAGGTGTGTCACAAACCAACGGTTTGGCACATAGGGACATTGAAATATTCGCACCAGCCCGAGGAGCCGGAAGTCTTTATCGAACTGCGTACTGACAAAACTTTACAGTTTAGCAATAGTTTTACGTAATAGTAATATTTCCACATAGTACAGTGCAACGTGAGGTCCGAAATCGCTGACAAAATTAGGCAATAACAGGAAATATATGCAAGGTAATATATCGCATATGTATAGCTTGGAAATTGTAAGCGTTGCTCGCTCGCACCGCTCGCTCGTAAAAATCTAATCCAACCTCACAACCGGTCCAACACGTGAGCAAATACGAAATAAGTAAATAATTCGAATAAGCCTCCTTATCGAATAACGAATGCAAGAGTGATGGTTTTAGGTTAGGCTATAGTTTTCGAGCGAGCGCAGCGAGCGCGGGACCCGTAAAGGTGTGTCACAAACCAACGGTTTGGCACATAGTGTCATTGAAATATTCGCACCAGCCTGAGGAGCCGCAAGTCTTTATCGAATTGCGTACTGACAAAAGTTTACAGTTTATCAATAGTTTTACATAAATAGTAATATTTCCACATAGTACAGTGCAACGTGAGGTCCGAAATCGCAGACAAAATTAGGTAATAACGGGAAATATATGCAAGGTAAGGTATCGCATATGTTTAGCTTGGAAATTGTAAGCGTTGCTCGCTCGCACCGCTCGCACGTAAAAAACTAGTCCAACCTCACAACTGATCCGACACGTTAGCAAATTTGAAATAAGTCGCCTCCTTATCGAATAACGAACGCAAGAGTGATGGTTTTAGGTTAGGCTATCGTTTTCGAGCGAGCGCAGCGAGCGAGGGACGCGTAAATGTGTGTCACAAACCAACGGTTTGGCACACAGAGACATTGAAATATTCGCACCAGCCCGAGGAGCCGGAAGTCTTTATCGAACTGCGTACTGACAAAAGTTTACAGTTTATCAATAGTTTTACATAAATAGTAATATTTCCACATAGAACAGTGCAGCGTGAGGTCCGAAATCGCTGACAAAATTAGGCAATAACAGGAAATACATGCAAGGCAATATAAGGTATATGTATAGCGTGGAAATTGTAATCCTTTCTCGCTCGCTCCGCTCGCTCGTAAAAATCTAGTCCAACCTCACAACCGATCCGACACGTTAGCAAATTTGAAAGAGGTCGCCTCCCTATCGAATAACGAACGCAAGAGGGGTGGTTTTAGGTTAGGCTATAGTTTTCGAGCGAGCGCAGCGAGCGAGGGACGCGTAATGGTGTGTCACAAACCAACGATTTGGCACATAGGGTCATTGAAATATTCGCACCAGCCCGAGGAGCCGGAAGTCTTTATCGAACTGCGTACTGACAAAAGTTTACTGTTTATCAATAGTTTTACATTATTAGTAATATTTCCACATAGTACAGTGCAACGTAGTGTCCGAAATCGCAGACAAAATTAGGTAATAACAGGAAATATATGCAAGGCAATATAAGGTATATGTATAGCGTGGAAATTGTAATCGTTGCTCGCTCGATCCGCTCGCTCCTAAAAATCTAGTCCAACCTCACAACCGATCAGACACGATCGCAAATTTGAAAGAAGACGCCTCCTTATCGAATAACGAACGCAAGAGAGATTGGTTTTATGTTAGGCTATAGTTTTCGAGCGAGCGCAGCGAGCGAGGGAGGCGTAAAGGTGTTTCACAATCCAACGGTTTGGCACATAGGGACATTGAAATATTCGCAACAGCCGGAGGAGCCGGAAGTCTTTATCGAACTGCGTACTGACAAAAGTTTACTGTTTATCAATAGTTTTACATAAATAGTAATATTTCCACATAGAACAGTGCAACGTGAGGTACGAAATCGCTGACAAAATTAGGCAATAACAGGAAATACATGCAAGGCAATATAAGGTATATGTATAGCGTGGAAATTGTAATCCTTTCTCGCTCGCTCCGCTCGGTCGTAAAAATCTAGTCCAACCTCACAACCGATCCGACACGTTAGCAAATTTGAAATAAGTCGCCTCCCTATCGAACAACGAACGCAAGAGGGCTTGTTATTAGGTTAGGCTATAGTTTTCGAGCGAGCGCAGCGAGCGCGGAACGCGTAAAGGTGTGTCACAAACCAACGGTTTGGCACATAGGGACATTGAAATATTCGCACCAGACCGAGGAGCCGCAAGTCTTTATCGAATTGCGTACTGACAAAAGTTTACAGTTTATCAATAGTTTTACATAAATAGTAATATCTCCACATAGTACAGTGCAACGTGAGGTCCGAAATCGCAGACAAAATTAGGTAATAACAGGAAATATATGCAAGGCAATATAAGGTATATGTATAGCGTGGAAATTGTAATCGTTGCTCGCTCGCTCCGCTCGCTCGCAAAAATCTAGTCCAACCTCACATCCGATCCGACACGTTCGAAAATTTAAAATAAGTCGCCTCCTTATCGAATAACGAACGCAAGAGGAATGGTTTTAGGTTAGGCTATAGTTTTCGAGCGAGCGCAGCGAGCGAGGGAGGCGTAAAGGTGTGTCACAAACCAACGGTTTGGCACATAGGGACATTGAAATATTCGCAACAGCCCGAGGAGCCGGAAGTCTTTATCGAACTGCGTACTGAGAAAAGTTTACAGTTTATCAATAGTTTAAGATAAATAGTGGTATTTCCACATAGTACAGTGCAACGTGTGGTCCGAAATCGCTGACAAAATTAGGCAATAACAGGAAATATATACAAGGCAATATAAGGAATATATATAGCTTGGAAATTGTAATCATTGCTCGCTCGCTCCGCTCGCTCGTAAAAATCTAGTCCAACATCACAACCGATCCGACACGTTAGCAAATTTGAAAGAAGTCGCCTCCTTATCGAATAACGAACGCTACAGGGCTTGGTTTTAGGTTAGGCTATAGTTTTCGAGCGAGCACAGCGAGCGAGGGACGCATATATGTGTGTCACAAACCAACGGTTTGGCACACAGGGACATTGAAATATTCGCACCAGCCCGAGGAGCCGGAAGTCTTTATCGAACTGCGTACTGACAAAATTTTACAGTTTATCGATAGTTTTACATAAATAGTAATATTTCCACATAGTACAGTGCAACGTGTGGTCCGAAATCGCAGACAAAATTAGGTACTAACGGGAAATATATGAAAGGTAAGGTATCGCATATGTTTAGCTTCGAAATTGTAAGCGTTGCTCGCTCGCACCGCTCGCTCGTAAAAATCTAGTCCAACCTCACAACCGATCCGACACGTTAGCAAATTTGAAATAAGTCGCCTCCTTATCGAATAACGAACGCAAGAGGAATGGTTTTAGGTTAGGCTATAGTTTTCGAGCGAGCGCATTGAGCGGGGAACGCGTAAAGGTGTGTCACAAACCAACGGTTTGGCACATAGGGTCATTGAAATATTCGCAACAGCCCGAGGAGCCGGAAGTCTTTATCGTACTGAGTACTGACAACAGTTTACAGTTTATCAATAGTTTAAAATAAATAGTAATATTTCCACATAGTACAGTGCAACGTGTGGCCCGAAATCGCTGACAAAATTAGGCTATAACAGGAAATACATGCAAGGCAATATAAGGTATATGTATAGCGTGGAAATTGTAATCCTTTCTCGCTCGCTCCGCTCGCTCGTAAAAATCTAGTCCAACCTCACAACCGATCCGACACGTTAGCAAATTTGAAATAAGTCGCCTCCCTATCGAACAACGAACGCAAGAGGGCTTGTTATTAGGTTAGGCTATAGTTTTCGAGCGAGCGCAGCGAGCGCGGAACGCGTAAAGGTGTGTCACAAACCAACTGTTTGGCACATAGGGACATTGAAATATTCGCAACAGCCCGAGGAGCCGGAAGTCTTTATCGAACTGCGTACTGACAAAAGTTTACTGTTTATCAATAGTTTTACATTATTAGTAATATTTCCACATAGTACAGTGCAACGTGAGGTACGAAATCGCTGACAAAATTAGGCAATAACAGGAAATACATGCAAGGCAATATAAGGTATATGTATAGCGTGGAAATTGTAATCCTTTCTCGCTCGCTCCGCTCGCTCGTAAAAATCTAGTCCAACCTCACAACCGATCCGACACGTTAGCAAATTTGAAATAAGTAGCCTCCCTATCGAACAACGAACGCAAGAGGGCTTGTTATTAGGTTAGGCTATAGTTTTCGAGCGAGCGCAGCGAGCGCGGAACGCGTAAAGGTGTGTCACAAACCAACGGTTTGGCACATAGGGACATTGAAATATTCGCACCAGACCGAGGAGCCGCAAGTCTTTATCGAATTGCGTACTGACAAAAGTTTACAGTTTATCAATAGTTTAAAATAAATAGTAGTATTTCCATATAGTACAGTGCAACGTGTGGTCCGAAATCGCTGACAAAATTAGGCAATAACAGGAAATATATACAAGGCAATATAAGGAATATATATAGCTTCGAAATTGTAATCGTTGCTCGCTCGCTCCGCTCGCTCGTAAAAATCTAGTCCAACATCACAACCGATCCGACACGTTAGCAAATTTGAAAGAAGTCGCCTCCTTATCGAATAACGAACGCTAGAGGGCTTGGTTTTAGGTTAGGCTATAGTTTTCGAGCGAGCGCAGCGAGCGAGGGACGCGTATATGTGTGTCACAAACCAACGGTTTGGCACACAGGGACATTGAAATATTCGCACCAGCCCGAGGAGCCGGAAGTCTTTATCGAACTGCGTACTGACAAAATTTTACAGTTTATCGATAGTTTTACATAAATAGTAATATTTCCACATAGTACAGTGCAACGTGAGGTTCGAAATCGCTGACAAAATTGGGCAATAACAGGAAATACATGCAAGGCAATATAAGGTATATGTATAGAGTGGAAATTATAATCGCTGTTCGCTCGTACCGCTCTCTCGTAAAAATCTAGTCCAACCTCACAACCGATCCGACACGTTAGCAAATTTGAAATATGTCGCCTCCTTATCGAATAACGAACGCAAGAGGGCTTGGTATTAGGTTAGGCTATAGTTTTCGAGCGAGCGCAGCGTGCGAGGGACGCGTGAAGGTGTGTCACAAACCAACGGTTTGGCACATAGGGACACTGAAATATTCGCACCAGCCCGAGGAGCCGCAAATCTTTATCGAATTTCGTACTGACAAAAGTTTACAGTTTATCAATAGTTTTACATAAATAGTAATATTTCCACATAGAACAGTGCAACGTGAGGTCCGAAATCGCAGACAAAATTAGGTAATAACGGGAAATATATGCAAGGTAATATAAGGTATATGTATAGCGTGGAAATTGTAGTCGTTGCTCGCTCGCTCCGCTCGCTCGTTAAAATCTAGTCCAACCTCACAACCGATCCGACACGATCGCAAATTTGAAATAAGTCGCCTCCTTATCGAATAACGAGCGCAAGAATGCTTGGTTTTAGGTCAGGCTATAGTTTTCGAGCGAGCGCAGCGAGCGAGGGGCGCTTAAAGGTGTGTCACAAACCAACGGTTTGGCACATAGGGACATTGAAATATTCGCACCAGCCTGAGGAGCCGCAAGTCTTTATCGAATTGCGTACTGACAAAAGTTTACAGTTTATCAATAGTTTTCCATAAATAGTAATATTTCCACATAGTACAGTGCAACGTGTGGTCCGAAATCGCAGACAAAATTAGGTAATAACGGGAAATATATGAAAGGTAAGGTATCGCATATGTTTAGCTTCGAAATTGTAAGCGTTGCTCGCTCGCACCGCTCGCTCGTAAAAATCTAGTCCAACCTCACAACCGATCCGACACGTTAGCAAATTTGAAATAAGTCGCCTCCTTATCGAATAACGAACGCAAGAGGAATGGTTTTAGGTTAGGCTATAGTTTTCGAGCGAGCGCATTGAGCGGGGAACGCGTAAAGGTGTGTCACAAACCAACGGTTTGGCACATAGGGTCATTGAAATATTCGCAACAGCCCGAGGAGCCGGAAGTCTTTATCGTACTGAGTACTGACAACAGTTTACAGTTTATCAATAGTTTAAAATAAATAGTAATATTTCCACATAGTACAGTGCAACGTGTGGTCCGAAATCGCTGACAAAATTAGGCTATAACAGGAAATACATGCAAGGCAATATAAGGTATATGTATAGCGTGGAAATTGTAATCCTTTCTCGCTCGCTCCGCTCGCTCGTAAAAATCTAGTCCAACCTCACAACCGATCCGACACGTTAGCAAATTTGAAATAAGTCGCCTCCCTATCGAACAACGAACGCAAGAGGGCTTGTTATTAGGTTAGGCTATAGTTTTCGAGCGAGCGCAGCGAGCGCGGAACGCGTAAAGGTGTGTCACAAACCAACTGTTTGGCACATAGGGACATTGAAATATTCGCAACAGCCCGAGGAGCCGGAAGTCTTTATCGAACTGCGTACTGACAAAAGTTTACTGTTTATCAATAGTTTTACATTATTAGTAATATTTCCACATAGTACAGTGCAACGTGAGGTACGAAATCGCTGACAAAATTAGGCAATAACAGGAAATACATGCAAGGCAATATAAGGTATATGTATAGCGTGGAAATTGTAATCCTTTCTCGCTCGCTCCGCTCGCTCGTAAAAATCTAGTCCAACCTCACAACCGATCCGACACGTTAGCAAATTTGAAATAAGTAGCCTCCCTATCGAACAACGAACGCAAGAGGGCTTGTTATTAGGTTAGGCTATAGTTTTCGAGCGAGCGCAGCGAGCGCGGAACGCGTAAAGGTGTGTCACAAACCAACGGTTTGGCACATAGGGACATTGAAATATTCGCACCAGACCGAGGAGCCGCAAGTCTTTATCGAATTGCGTACTGACAAAAGTTTACAGTTTATCAATTGTTTTACATAAATAGTAATATCTCCACATAGTACAGTGCAACGTGAGGTCCGAAATCGCAGACAAAATTAGGTAATAACAGGAAATATATGCAAGGCAATATAAGGTATATGTATAGCGTGGAAATTGTAATCGTTGCTCGCTCGCTCCGCTCGCTCGCAAAAATCTAGTCCCACCTCACATCCGATCCGACACGTTCGAAAATTTAAAATAAGTCGCCTCCTTATCGAATAACGAACGCAAGAGGAATGGTTTTAGGTTAGGCTATAGTTTTCGAGCGAGCGCAGCGAGCGAGGGAGGCGTAAAGGTGTGTCACAAACCAACGGTTTGGCACATAGGGACATTGAAATATTCGCAACAGCCCGAGGAGCCGGAAGTCTTTATCGAACTGCGTACTGAGAAAAGTTTACAGTTTATCAATAGTTTAAAATAAATAGTAGTATTTCCATATAGTACAGTGCAACGTGTGGTCCGAAATCGCTGACAAAATTAGGCAATAACAGGAAATATATACAAGGCAATATAAGGAATATATATAGCTTCGAAATTGTAATCGTTGCTCGCTCGCTCCGCTCGCTCGTAAATATCTAGTCCAACCTCACAACCGATCCGACACGATCGCAAATTTGAAATAAGTCGCCTCCTTATCGAATAACGAACGCAAGAATGCTTGGTTTTAGGTCAGGCTATAGTTTTCGAGCGAGCGCACCGAGCGAGGGACGCTTAAAGGTGTGTCACAAACCAACGGTTGGGCACATAGGAACATTGAAATATTCGCACCAGCCCGAGGAGCCGCAAGTCTTTATCGAATTGCGTACTGATAAAAGTTTACAGTTTGTCAATTGTTTTACATAAATAGTAATATTTCCACATATTACTGTGCAACGTGAGGTCCGAAATCGCTGACAAATTTAGGCAATAACAGGAAATACATGCAAGGCAATATAGGGTATATGTATAGAGTGGAAATTGTAATCGCTGTTCGCTCGTACCGCTCTCTCGTAAAAATCTAGTCCAACCTCACAACCGATCCGACACGTTAGCAAATTTGAAATATGTCGCCTCATTATCGAATAACGAACGCAAGAGGGATTGGTTTTATGTTAGGCTATAGTTTTCGAGCGAGCGCAGCGAGCGAGGGAGGCGTAAAGGTGTGTCACAAACCAACGGTTTGGCACATAGGGACATTGAAATATTCGCACCAGACCGAGGAGCCGCAAGTCTTTATCGAATTGCGTACTGACAAAAGTTTACAGTTTATCAATAGTTTTACATAAATAGTAATATCTCCACATAGTACAGTGCAACGTGAGGTCCGAAATCGCAGACAAAATTAGGTAATAACAGGAAATATATGCAAGGCAATATAAGGTATATGTATAGCGTGGAAATTGTAATCGCTGCTCGCTCGATCCGCTCGCTCCTAAAAATCTAGTCCAACCTCACAACCGATCAGACACGATCGCAAATTTGAAAGAAGACGCCTCCTTATCGAATAACGAACGCAAGAGAGATTGGTTTTATGTTAGGCTATAGTTTTCGAGCGAGCGCAGCGAGCGAGGGAGGCGTAAAGGTGTTTCACAATCCAACGGTTTGGCACATAGGGACATTGAAATATTCGCAACAGCCGGAGGAGCCGGAAGTCTTTATCGAACTGCGTACTGACAAAAGTTTACTGTTTATCAATAGTTTTACATAAATAGTAATATTTCCACATAGAACAGTGCAACGTGAGGTACGAAATCGCTGACAAAATTAGGCAATAACAGGAAATACATGCAAGGCAATATAAGGTATATGTATAGCGTGGAAATTGTAATCCTTTCTCGCTCGCTCCGCTCGCTCGTAAAAATCTAGTCCAACCTCACAACCGATCCGACACGTTAGCAAATTTGAAATAAGTCGCCTCCCTATCGAACAACGAACGCAAGAGGGCTTGTTATTAGGTTAGGCTATAGTTTTTCGAGCGAGCGCAGCGAGCGCGGAACGCGTAAAGGTGTGTCACAAACCACCGGTTTGGCACATAGGGACATTGAAATATTCGCAACAGCCCGAGGAGCCGGAAGTGTTTATCGAATTGCGTACTGACAAAAGTTTACAGTTTATCAATAGTTTTACATAAATAGTAATATTTCCACATAGTACAGTGCAACGTGAGGTCCGAAATCGCAGACAAAATTAGGTAATAACGGGAAATATATGCAAGGTAATATATCGCATATGTATAGCTTGGAAATTGTAAGCGTTGCTCGCTCGCACCGCTCGCTCGTAAAAATCTAGTCCAACCTCACAACCGATCCGACACGTTAGCAAATTTGAAATAAGTCGCCTCCCTATCGAACAACGAACGCAAGAGGGCTTGTTATTAGGTTAGGCTATAGTTTTCGAGCGAGCGCAGCGAGCGCGGAACGCGTAAAGGTGTGTCACAAACCAACTGTTTGGCACATAGGGACATTGAAATATTCGCAACAGCCCGAGGAGCCGGAAGTCTTTATCCAACTGCGTACTGACAAAAGTTTACTGTTTATCATTAGTTTTACATTATTAGTAATATTTCCACATAGTACAGTGCAACGTAGTGTCCGAAATCGCAGACAAAATTAGGTAATAACAGGAAATATATGCAAGGCAATATAAGGTATATGTATAGCGTGGAAATTGTAATCGTTGCTCGCTCCATCCGTTCGCTCCTAAAAATCTAGTCCAACCTCACAACCGATCAGACACGATCGCAAATTTGAAAGAAGACGCCTCCTTATCGAATAACGAACGCAAGAGAGATTGGTTTTATGTTAGGCTATAGTTTTCGAGCGAGCGCAGCGAGCGAGGGAGGCGTAAAGGTGTTTCACAATCCAACGGTTTGGCACATAGGGACATTGAAATATTCGCAACAGCCGGAGGAGCCGGAAGTCTTTATCGAACTGCGTACTGACAAAAGATTACAGTTTATCAATAGTTTAAAATAAATAGTAATATTTCCACATTATACAGTGCAACGTGTGGTCCGAAATCGCTGACAAAATTAGGCAATAACAGGAAATACATGCAAGGCAATATAAGGTATATGTATAGCGTGGAAATTGTAATCGTTGCTCGCTCGCTCCGCTCGCTCGTAAAAATCTAGTCCAACCTCACAACCGATCCGACATGATCGCAAATTTGAAATAAGTCGCCTCCTTATCGAATAACGAACGCAAGAGGGATTGGTTTTAGGTTAGGCTATAGTTTTCGAGCGACCGCAGCGAGCGAGGGACGCTTAAAGGTGTGTCACAAACCAACGGTTTGGCACATAGGGTCATTGAAATATTCGCAACAGCCCGAGGAGCCGGAAGTCTTTATCGAACTGCGTACTGACAAAAGTGTACAGTTTATCAATAGATTTACATAAATAGTAATATTTCCACATAGTACAGTGCAACGTGATGTCCGAAATCGCAGACAAAATTAGGTAATAACAGGAAATATATGCAAGGCAATATAAGGTATATGTATAGCGTGGAAATTGTAATCGTTGCGCGCTCGCTCCGCTCGCTCGTAAATATCTAGTCCAACCTCACAACCGATCCGACACGATCGCAAATTTGAAATAAGTCGCCTCCTTATCGAATAACGAACGCAAGAATGCTTGGTTTTAGGTCAGGCTATAGTTTTTGAGCAAGCGAACCGAGCGAGGGACGCTTAAAGGTGTGTCACAAACCAACGGTTGGGCACATAGGAACATTGAAATATTCGCACCAGCCCGAGGAGCCGGAAGTCTTTATCGTACTGAGTACTGACAACAGTTTACAGTTTATCAATAGTTTTACATAAATAGTAATATTTCCACATAGTACAGTGCAACGTGAGGTCCGAAATCGCTGACAAAATTAGGCAATAACAGGAAATATATGCAAGGCAATATAAGGAATATGAATAGCTTGGAAATTGTAATCGTTGCTCGCTCGTACCGCTCGCTCGTAAAAATCTAGTCCAACCTCACAACCGATCAGACACGATCGCAAATTTGAAATAAGTCGCCTCCCTATCGAATAACGAACGCAAGAGGGGTGGTTTTAGGTTAGGCTATAGTTTTAGAGCGAGCGCAGCGAGCGAGGGGCACTTAAAGGTGTGTCACAAACCAACGGTTTGGCACATAGGGACATTGAAATATTCGCACCAGCCTGAGGAGCCGCAAGTCCTTATCGAATTGCGTACTGACAAAAGTTTACAGTTTATCAATAGTTTTACATAAATAGTAATATTTCCACATAGTACAGTGCAACGTGAGGTCCGAAATCGCAGACAAAATTAGGTAATAACGGGAAATATATGAAAGGTAAGGTACCGCATATGTTTAGCTTGGAAATTGTAAGCGTTGCTCGCTCGCACCGCTCGCTCGTAAAAATCTAGTCCAACCTCACAACCGATCCGACACGTTAGCAAATTTGAAATAAGTCGCTTCCTTATCGAATAACGAACGCAAGAGGAATGGTTTTAGGTTAGGCTATAGTTTTCGAGCGAGCGCAGCGAGCGAGGAACGCGTAAAGGTGTGTCACAAACCAACGGTTTGGCACATAGGGTCATTGAAATATTCGCAACAGCCCGAGGAGCCGGAAGTCTTTATCGTACTGAGTACTGACAACAGTTTACAGTTTATCAATAGTTTTACATAAATGGTAATATTTCCACATAGTACAGTGCAATGTGAGGTCCGAATTCGCAGACTAAATTAGGTAATAACAGGAAATATATGCATGGCAATATAAGGTATATGTATAGCGTGGAAATTGTAATCGTTGCTCGCTCGCTCGTAAAAACCTAGTCCAACCACACAACCGATCCGACACGTGAGCAAATTCGAAATAAGTCGCCTACTTATCGAATAACGGACATAAGAGTGATGGTTTTAGGTTAGCCTATCGTTTTCGAGCGAGCGCAGCGAGCGAGGGACGCGTATATGTGTGTCACAAACCAACGGTTTGGCACACAGGGACATTGAAATATTCGCACCAGCCCGAGGAGCCGGAAGTCTTTATCGAAATGCGTACTGACAAATGTTTACAGTTTATCAATAGTTTAACATAAATAGTAATATTTCCACATAGTACAGTGCAACGTGAGGTCCGAAATCGCTGACAAAATTAGGCAATAACAGGAAATACATGCAAGGCAATATAAGGTATATGTATAGAGTGGAAATTGTAATCGCTGTTCGCTCGTACCGCTCTCTCGTAAAAATCTAGTCCAACCTCGCAACCGATCCGACACGTTAGCAAATTTGAAATATGTCGCGTCCTTATCGAATAACGAACGCAAGAGGGCTTGTTATTAGGTTAGGCTATAGTTTTCGAGCGAGCGCAGCGTGCGGGGGACGCGTAAAGGTCTCTCAAAGGCCAACGGTTTGGCACATAGGGACATTGAAATATTCGCACCAGCCCGAGGAGCCGCAAATCTTTATCGAATTTCGTACTGACATAAGTTTACAGTTTATCAATAGTTTTACATAAATAGTAATATTTCCACATAGAACAGTGCAACGTGAGGTACGAAATCGCTGACAAAATTAGGCAATAACAGGAAATACATGCAAGGCAATATAAGGTATATGTATAGCGTGGAAATTGTAATCCTTTCTCGCTCGCTCCGCTCGCTCGTAAAAATCTAGTCCAACCTCACAACCGATCCGACACGTTAGCAAATTTGAAATAAGTCGCCTCCCTATCGAACAACGAACGCAAGAGGGCTTGTTATTAGGTTAGGGTATAGTTTTCGAGCGAGCGCAGCGAGCGCGGAACGCGTAAAGGTGTGTCACAAACCAACGGTTTGGCACATAGGGACATTGAAATATTCGCACCAGCCCGAGGAGCCGGAAGTGTTTATCGAACTGCGTACTGACAAAAGTTTACAGTTTATCAATAGTTTTACATAAATAGTAATATTTCCACATAGTACAGCGCAACGTGAGGTCCAAAATCGCAGACAAAATTAGGTAATAACAGGAAATACCTGCAAGGCAATATAAGGTATCTGTATAGCGTGGAAATAGTAATCGTTGCTCGCTCGTACCGCTCGCTCATAAAAATCTAGTCCAACCTCACAACCGATCCGACACGTTAGCAAATTTGAAAGAAGTCGCCTCCCTATCGAATAACGAACGCAAGAGGGGTGGTTTTAGGTTAGGCTATAGTTTTCGAGCGAGCGCAGCGAGCGAGGGACGCGTAAAGGTGTGTCACAAACCAACGGTTTGGCACATAGGGTCATTGAAATATTCGCAACAGCCCGAGGAGCCGGAAGTCTTTATCGAACTGCGTACTGAGAAAAGTTTACAGTTTATCAATAGTTTAAAATAAATAGTAATATTTCCACATAGTACAGTGCAACATGTGGTCCGAAATCGCTGACAAAATTAGGCAATCACAGGAAATATATAGAAGGCAATATAAGGAATATATATAGCTAGGAAATTGTAATCGTTGCTCGCTCGCTCCGCTCGCTCGTAAAAATCTAGTCCAACCTCACAACCGATCCGACACGTTAGCAAATTTGAGAGAAGTCGCCTCCTTATCGAATAACGAACGCTACAGGGCTTGGTTTTAGGTTAGGCTATAGTTCTCGTGCGAGCGCAGCGAGCGAGGGACGCATATATGTGTGTCACAAACCAACGGTTTGGCACACAGGGACATTGAAATATTCGCACCAGCCCGAGGAGCCGGAAGTCTTTATCGAACTGCGTACTGACAAAATTTTACAGTTTATCAATAGTTTTACATAAATAGTAATATTTCCACATAGTACAGTGCAACGTGAGGTCCGAATTCGCAGACTAAATTAGGTAATAACAGGAAATATATGCAAGGCAATATAAGGTATATGTATAGCGTGGAAATTGTAATCGTTGCTCGCTCGCTCGTAAAAACCTAGTCCAACCACACAACCGATCCGACACGTGAGCAAATTCGAAATAAGTCGCCTACTTATCGAATAACGAACATAAGAGTGATGGTTTTAGGTTAGGCTATCGTTTTCGAGCGAGCGCAGTGAGCGAGGGACGCGTAAATGTGTGTCACAAACCAACGGTTTGGCACATAGGGACATTGAAATATTCGCAACAGCCCGAGGAGCCGGAATTCTTTATCGTACTGCGTACTGACAAAAGTTTACAGTTTATCAATAGTTTTACATAAATAGTAATATTTCCACATAGTACAGTGCAACGTGAGGTCCGAAATCGCTGACAAAATTAGGCAATAACAGGAAATACATGCAAGGCAATATAAGGTATATGTATAGAGTGGAAATTGTAATCGCTGTTCGCTCGTACCGCTCTCTCGTAAAAATCTAGTCCAACCTCACAACCGATCCGACACGTTAGCAAATTTGAAATAAGTCGCCTGCCTATCGAACAGCGAACGCAAGAGGGCTTGTTATTAGGTTAGGGTATAGTTTTCGAGCGAGCGCAGCGAGCGCGGAACGCGTAAAGGTGTGTCACAAAACCAACGGTTTGGCACATAGGGACATTGAAATATTAGCACCAGCCCGAGGAGCCGCAAATCTTTATCGAATTTCGTACTGACAAAAGTTTACAGTTTATCAATAGTTTTACATAAATAGTAATATTTCCACATAGAACAGTGCAACGTGAGGTACGAAATCGCTGACAAAATTAGGCAATAACAGGAAATATATGCAAGGCAATATAAGGTATATGTATAGCGTTGAAATTGTAATCGTTGCTCGCTCGCTCCGCTCGCTCGCAAAAATCTAGTCCAACCTCACATCCGATCCGACACGTTCGAAAATTTAAAATAAGTCGCCTCCTTATCGAATAACGAACGCAAGAGGAATGGTTTTAGGTTAGGCTATAGTTTTCGAGCGAGCGCAGCGAGCGAGGGAGGCGTAAAGGTGTGTCACAAACCAACGGTTTGGCACATAGGGACATTGAAATATTCGCAACTGCCCGAGGAGCCGGAAGTCTTTATCGAACTGCGTACTGATAAAAGTTTACAGTTTATCATAGTTTTACATTAATAGTAATATTTCCACATAGTACAGTGCAACGTAATGTCCGAAATCGCAGACAAAATTAGGTAATAACAGGAAATATATGCAAGGTAATATATCGCATATGTATAGCTTGGAAATTGTAATCGTTGCTCGCTCGCTCCGGTCGCTCGTAAAAATCTAGTCCAACCTCACAACCGATCAGACACGATCGCAAATTTGAAATAAGACGCCTCCTTATCGAATAACGAACGCAAGAGGGATTGGTTTTAGTTTAGGCTATAGTTTTCGAGCGAGCGCAGCGAGCGAGGGAGGCGTAAAGGTGTGTCACAAACCATCGGTTTGGCTCATAGGGACATTGAAATATTCGCACCAGACCGAGGAGCCGGAAGTCTTTATCGAACTGCGTACTGAGAAAAGTTTACAGTTTATCAATAGTTTAAAATAAATAGTAATATTTCCACATAGTACAGTGCAACGTGTGGTCCGAAATCGCTGACAAAATTAGGCTATAACAGGAAATATATACAAGGCAATATAAGGAATATATATAGCTTGGAAATTGTAATCGTTGCTCGCTCGCTCCGCTCGCTCGTAAAAATCTAGTCCAACCTCACAACCGATCCGACACGTTAGCAAATTTGAAAGAAGTCGCCTCCTTATCGAATAACGAACGCTAGAGGGCTTGGTTTTAGGTTAGGCTTTAGTTTTCGAGCGAGCGCAGCGAGCGAGGGACGCGTATATGTGTGTCACAAACCAACGGTTTGGCACACAGGGACATTGAAATATTAGCACCAGCCCGAGGAGCCGCAAATCTTTATCGAATTTCGTACTGACAAAAGTTTACAGTTTATCAATAGTTTTACATAAATAGTAATATTTCCACATAGAACAGTGCAACGTGAGGTACGAAATCGCTGACAAAATTAGGCAATAACAGGAAATATATGCAAGGCAATATAAGGTATATGTATAGCGTTGAAATTGTAATCGTTGCTCGCTCGCTCCGCTCGCTCGCAAAAATCTAGTCCAACCTCACATCCGATCCGACACGTTCGAAAATTTAAAATAAGTCGCCTCCTTATCGAATAACGAACGCAAGAGGAATGGTTTTAGGTTAGGCTATAGTTTTCGAGCGAGCGCAGCGAGCGAGGGAGGCGTAAAGGTGTGTCACAAACCAACGGTTTGGCACATAGGGACATTGAAATATTCGCAACTGCCCGAGGAGCCGGAAGTCTTTATCGAACTGCGTACTGATAAAAGTTTACAGTTTATCAATAGTTTTACATTAATAGTAATATTTCCACATAGTACAGTGCAACGTAATGTCCGAAATCGCAGACAAAATTAGGTAATAACAGGAAATATATGCAAGGTAATATATCGCATATGTATAGCTTGGAAATTGTAATCGTTGCTCGCTCGCTCCGGTCGCTCGTAAAAATCTAGTCCAACCTCACAACCGATCAGACACGATCGCAAATTTGAAATAAGACGCCTCCTTATCGAATAACGAACGCAAGAGGGATTGGTTTTAGTTTAGGCTATAGTTTTCGAGCGAGCGCAGCGAGCGAGGGAGGCGTAAAGGTGTGTCACAAACCATCGGTTTGGCTCATAGGGACATTGAAATATTCGCACCAGACCGAGGAGCCGCAAGTATTTATCGAGTTGCGTACTGACAAAAGTTTACAGTTTATCAATAGTTTTACATAAATAGTAATAATTCCACATAGTACAGTGCAACGTGAGGTCCGAAATCGCAGACAAAATTAGGTAATAACAGGAAATATATGCAAGGTAAGGTATCGCATATGTTTAGCTTGGAAATTGCAAGCGTTGCTCGCTCGCACCGCTCGCTCGTAAAAATCTAGTCCAACCTCACAACCGATCCGACACGTTAGCAAATTTGAAATAAGTCGCCTCCTTATCGAATAACGAACGCAAGAGGAATGGTTTTAGGTTAGGCTATAGTTTTCGAGCGAGCGCAGCGAGCGAGGGTCGCGTAAAGGTGTGTCACAATCCAACGGATTGGCACATAGGGACATTGAAATATTAGCACCAGCCCGAGGAGCCGGAAGTCTTTATCGAACTGCGTACTGACAAAAGATTACAGTTTATCAATAGTTTAAAATAAGTAGTAATATTTCCACATAGTGCAGTGCAACGTGTGGTCCGAAATCGCTGACAAAATTAGGCAATAACAGGAAATACATGCAAGGCAATATAAGGTATATGTATAGCGTGGAAATTGTAATCGTTGCTCGCTCGTACCGCTCGCTCATAAAAATCTAGTCCAACCTCACAACCGATCCGACACGTTAGCAAATTTGAAAGAAGTCGCCTCCCTATCGAATAACGAACGCAAGAGGGGTGGTTTTAGGTTAGGCTATAGTTTTCGAGCGAGCGCAGCGAGCGAGGGACGCGTAAAGGTGTGTCACAAACCAACGGTTTGGCACATAGGGTCATTGAAATATTAGCAACAGCCCGAAGAGCCGGAAGTCTTTATCGAACTGCGTACTGAGAAAAGTTTACAGTTTATCAATAGTTTAAAATAAATAGTAATATTTCCACATAGTACAGTGCAACGTGTGGTCCGAAATCGCTGACAAAATTAGGCAATAACAGGAAATATATACAAGGCAATATTAGGAATATATATAGCTTGGAAATTGTAATCGTTGCTCGCTCGCTCCGCTCGCTCGTAAAAATCTAGTCCAACCTCACAACCGATCCGACACGTTAGCAAATTTGAGAGAAGTCGCCTCCTTATCGAATAACGAACGCTACAGGGCTTGGTTTTAGGTTAGGCTATAGTTTTCGAGCGAGCGCAGCGAGCGAGGGACGCATATATGTGTGTCACAAACCAACGGTTTGGCACACAGGGACATTGAAATATTCGCACCAGCCTGAGGAGCCGCAAGTCTTTATCGAGTTGCGTACTGACAAAAGTTTACAGTTTATCAATAGTTTTACATAAATGGTAATATTTCCACATAGTACAGTGCAACGTGAGGTCCGAATTCGCAGACTAAATTAGGTAATAACAGGAAATATATGCAAGGCAATATAAGGTATATGTATAGCGTGGAAATTGTAATCGTCGCTCGCTCGGTCGTAAAAACCTAGTCCAACCACACAACCGATCCGACACGTGAGCAAATTCGAAATAAGTCGCCTACTTATCGAATAACGAACATAAGAGTGATGGTTTTAGGTTAGGCTATCGTTTTCGAGCGAGCGCAGTGAGCGAGGGACGCGTAAATGTGTGTCACAAACCAACGGTTTGGCACACAGGGACATTGAAATATTCGCACCAGCCCGAGGAGCCGGAAGTCTTTATCGAACTGCGCACTGACAAAAGTTTACAGTTTATCAATAGTTTTACATAAATAGTAATATTTCCACATAGTACAGTGCAACGTGAGGTCCGAAATCGCTGACAAAATTAGGCAATAACAGGAAATACATGCAAGGCAATATAAGGTATATGTATAGAGTGGAAATTGTAATCGCTGTTCGCTCGTACCGCTCTCTCGTAAAAATCTAGTCCAACCTCACAACCGATCCGACACGTTAGCAAATTCGAAATAAGTCGCCTCCTTATCGAATAACGAACGCAAGAGGAATGGTTTTAGGTTAGGCTATAGTTTTCGAGCGAGCGCAGCGAGCGAGGGACGCGTAAAGGTGTGTCACAAACCAACGGTTTGGCACATAGGGTCATTGAAATACTCGCAACAGCCCGAGGAGCCGGAAGTCTTTATCGAACTGCGTACTGACAAAAGTTTACTGTTTATCAATAGTTTTACATAAATAGTAATATCTCCACATAGTACAGTGCAACGTGAGGTCCGAAATCGCAGACAACATTAGGTAATAACAGGAAATATATGCAAGACAATATAAGGTATATGTATAGCGTGGAAATTGTAATCGTTGCTCGCTCGCTCCGCTCGCTCGTAAAAATCTAGTCCAACCTCACAACCGATCAGACACGATCGCAAATTTGAAATAGGACGCCTCGTTATCGAATAACGAACGCAAGAGGGATTGGTTTTAGTTTAGGCTATAGTTTTCGAGCGAGCGCAGCGAGCGAGGGAGGCGTAAAGGTGTTTCACAATCCAACGGTTTGGCACATAGGGACATTGAAATATTCGCACCAGCCCGAGGAGCCGCAAATCTTTATCGAATTTCGTACTGACAAAAGTTTACAGTTTATCAATAGTTTCACATAAATAGTAATATTTCCACATAGAACAGTGCAACGTGAGGTCCGAAATCGCAGACAAAATTAGGTAATAACGGGAAATATATGCAAGGTAATATAAGGTATATGTATAGCGTGGAAATTGTAGTCGTTGCTCGCTCGCTCCGCTCGCTCGTAAAAATCTAGTCCAACCTCACAACCGATCCGACACGATCGCAAATTTGAAATAAGTCGCCTCCTTATCGAATAACGAGCGCAAGAATGCTTGGTTTTAGGTCAGGCTATAGTTTTCGACCGAGCGCAGCGAGCGAGGGGCGCTTAAAGGTGTGTCACAAACCAACGGTTTGGCACATAGGGACATTGAAATATTCGCACCAGCCTGAGGAGCCGCAAGTCTTTATCGAATTGCGTACTGACAAAAGTTTACAGTTTATCAATAGTTTTACATAAATAGTAATATTTCCACATAGTACAGTGCAACGTGAGGTCCGAAATCGCAGACAAAATTAGGTAATAACGGGAAATATATGAAAAGTAAGGTATCGCATATGTTTAGCTTGGAAATTGTAAGCGTTGCTCGCTCGCACCGCTCGCTCGTAAAAATCTAGTCCAACCTCACAACCGATCCGACACGTTAGCAAATTTGAAATAAGTCGCCTCCTTATCGAATAACGAACGCAAGAGGAATGGTTTTAGGTTAGGCTATAGTTTTCGAGCGAGCGCAGCGAGCGAGGAACGCGTAAAGGTGTGTCACAAACCAACGGTTTGGCACATAGGGTCATTGAAATATTCGCAACAGCCCGAGGAGCCGGAAGTCTTTATCGTACTGAGTACTGACAACAGTTTACAGTTTATCAATAGTTTTACATAAATGGTAATATTTCCACATAGTACAGTGCAACGTGAGGTCCGAATTCGCAGACTAAATTAGGTAATAACAGGAAATATATGCAAGGCAATATAAGGTATATGTATAGCGTGGAAATTGTAATCGTTGCTCGCTCGCTCGTAAAAACCTAGTCCAACCACACAACCGATCCGACACGTGAGCAAATTCGAAATAAGTCGCCTACTTATCGAATAACGAACATAAGAGTGATGGTTTTAGGTTAGGCTATCGTTTTCGAGCGAGCGCAGTGAGCGAGGGACGCGTAAATGTGTGTCACAAACCAACGGTTTGGCACATAGGGACATTGAAATATTCGCAACAGCCCGAGGAGCCGGAAGTCTTTATCGAACTGCGTACTGACAAAAGCTTACAGTTTATCAATAGTTTTACATTAATAGTAATATTTCCACATAGTACAGTGCAACGTGAGGTCCGAAATCGCTGACAAAATTAGGCAATAACAGGAAATACATGCAAGGCAATATAAGGTATATGTATAGAGTGGAAATTGTAATCGCTGTCCGCTCGTACCGCTCTCTCGTAAAAATCTAGTCCAACCTCACAACCGATCCGACACGTTAGCAAATTTGAAATAAGTCGCCTCCCTATCGAACAGCGAACGCAAGAGGGCTTGTTATTAGGTTAGGGTATAGTTTTCGAGCGAGCGCAGCGAGCGCGGAACGCGTAAAGTTGTGTCACAAACCAACGGTTTGGCACATAGGGACATTGAAATATTCGCAACAGCCCGAGGAGCCGGAAGTCTTTATCGAACTGCGTACTGAGAAAAGTTTACAGTTTATCAATAGTTTAAAATAAATAGTAATATTTCCACATAGTACAGTGCAACGTGTGGTCCGAAATCGCTGACAAAATTAGGCTATAACAGGAAATATATACAAGGCAATATAAGGAATATATATAGCTTGGAAATTGTAATCGTTGCTCGCTCGCTCCGCTCGCTCGTAAAAATCTAGTCCAACCTCACAACCGATCCGACACGTTAGCAAATTTGAAAGAAGTCGCCTCCTTATCGAATAACGAACGCTAGAGGGCTTGGTTTTAGGTTAGGCTATAGTTTTCGAGCGAGCGCAGCGAGCGAGGGACGCGTATATGTGTGTCACAAACCAACGGTTTGGCACACAGGGACATTGAAATATTAGCACCAGCCCGAGGAGCCGCAAATCTTTATCGAATTTCGTACTGACAAAAGTTTACAGTTTATCAATAGTTTTACATAAATAGTAATATTTCCACATAGAACAGTGCAACGTGAGGTACGAAATCGCTGACAAAATTAGGCAATAACAGGAAATATATCCAAGGCAATATAAGGTATATGTATAGCGTTGAAATTGTAATCGTTGCTCGCTCGCTCCGCTCGCTCGCAAAAATCTAGTCCAACCTCACATCCGATCCGACACGTTCGAAAATTTAAAATAAGTCGCCTCCTTATCGAATAACGAACGCAAGAGGAATGGTTTTAGGTTAGGCTATAGTTTTCGAGCGAGCGCAGCGAGCGAGGGAGGCGTAAAGGTGTGTCACAAATCAACGGTTTGGCACATAGGGACATTGAAATATTCGCAACAGCCCGAGGAGCCGGAAGTCTTTATCGAACTGCGTACTGACAAAAGCTTACAGTTTATCAATAGTTTTACATTAATAGTAATATTTCCACATAGTACAGTGCAACGTAATGTCCGAAATCGCAGACAAAATTAGGTAATAACAGGAAATATATGCAAGGCAATATAAGGTATATGTATAGCGTGGAAATTGTAATCGTTGCTCGCTCGCTCCGCTCGCTCGTAAAAATCTAGTCCAACCTCACAACCGATCAGACACGATCGCAAATTTGAAATAAGACGCCTCCTTATCGAATAACGAACGCAAGAGGGATTGGTTTTAGTTTAGGCTCTAGTTTTCGAGCGAGCGCAGCGAGCGAGGGAGGCGTAAAGGTGTGTCACAAACCATCGGTTTGGCTCATAGGGACATTGAAATATTCGCACCAGACCGAGGAGCCGCAAGTCTTTATCGAGTTGCGAACTGACAAAAGCTTACAGTTTATCAATAGTTTTACATAAATAGTAATAATTCCACATAGTACAGTGCAACGTGAGGTCCGAAATCGCAGACAAAATTAGGTAATAACAGGAAATATATGCAAGGTAAGGTATCGCATATGTTTAGCTTGGAAATTGTAAGCGTTGCTCGCTCGCACCGCTCGCTCGTAAAAATCTAGTCCAACCTCACAACCGATACGACACGTTAGCAAATTTGAAATAAGTCGCCTCCTTATCGAATAACGAACGCAAGAGGAATGGTTTTAGGTTAGGCTATAGTTTTCGAGCGAGCGCAGCGAGCGAGGGTCGCGCAAAGGTGTGTCACAATCCAACGGATTGGCACATAGGGACATTGAAATATTAGCACCAGACCGAGGAGCCGGAAGTCTTTATCGAACTGCGTACTGACAAAAGATTACAGTTTATCAATAGTTTAAAATAAGTAGTAATATTTCCACATAGTACAGTGCAACGTGTGGTCCGAAATCGCTGACAAAATTAGGCAATAACAGGAAATACATGCAAGGCAATATAAGGTATATGTATAGCGTGGAAATTGTAATCGTTGCTCGCTCGTACCGCTCGCTCATAAAAATCTAGTCCAACCTCACAACCGATCCGACACGTTAGCAAATTTGAAAGAAGTCGCCTCCCTATCGAATAACGAACGCAAGAGGGGTGGTTTTAGGTTAGGCTATAGTTTTCGAGCGAGCGCAGCGAGCGAGGGACGCGTAAAGGTGTGTCACAAACCAACGGTTTGGCACATAGGGTCATTGAAATATTCGCAACAGCCCGAAGAGCCGGAAGTCTTTAACGAACTGCGTACTGAGAAAAGTTTACAGTTTATCAATAGTTTGAAATAAATAGTAATATTTCCACATAGTACAGTGCAACGTGTGGTCCGAAATCGCTGACAAAATTAGGCAATAACAGGAAATATATACAAGGCAATATAAGGAATATATATAGCTTGGAAATTGTAATCGTTGCTCGCTCGCTCCGCTCGCTCGTAAAAATCTAGTCCAACCTCACAACCGATCCGACACGTTAGCAAATTTGAGAGAAGTCGCCTCCTTATCGAATAACGAACGCTACAGGGCTTGGTTTTAGGTTAGGCTATAGTTTTCGAGCGAGCGCAGCGAGCGAGGGACGCATATATGTGTGTCGCAAACCAACGGTTTGGCACACAGGGACATTGAAATATTCGCACCAGCCTGAGGAGCCGCAAGTCTTTATCGAGTTGCGTACTGACAAAAGTTTACAGTTTATCAATAGTTTTACATAAATAGTAATATTTCCACATAGTACAGTGCAACGTGTGGTCCGAAATCGCAGACAAAATTAGGTAATAGCGGGAAATATATGAAAGGTAAGGTATCGCATATGTTTAGCTTGGAAATTGTAAGCGTTGCTCGCTCGCACCGCTCGCTCGTAGAAATCTAGTCCAACCTCACAACCGGTCCGACACGTTAGCAAATTTGAAATAAGTCGCCTCCTTATCGAATAACGAACGCAAGAGGAATGGTTTTAGGTTAGGCTATAGTTTTCGAGCGAGCGCAGCGAGCGAGGAACGCGTAAAGGTGTGTCACAAACCAACGGTTTGGCACATAGGGACATTGAAATATTCGCACCAGCCTGAGGAGCCGCAAGTCTTTATCGAATTGCGTACTGACAAAAGTTTACAGTTTATCAATAGTTTTACATAAATAGTAATATTTCCACATAGTACAGTGCAACGTGAGGTCCGAAATCGCAGACAAAATTAGGTAATAACGGGAAATATATGAAAAGTAAGGTATCGCATATGTTTAGCTTGGAAATTGTAAGCGTTGCTCGCTCGCACCGCTCGCTCGTAAAAATCTAGTCCAACCTCACAACCGATCCGACACGTTAGCAAATTTGAAATAAGTCGCCTCCTTATCGAATAACGAACGCAAGAGGAATGGTTTTAGGTTAGGCTATAGTTTTCGAGCGAGCGCAGCGAGCGAGGAACGCGTAAAGGTGTGTCACAAACCAACGGTTTGGCACATAGGGTCATTGAAATATTCGCAACAGCCCGAGGAGCCGGAAGTCTTTATCGTACTGAGTACTGACAACAGTTTACAGTTTATCAATAGTTTTACATAAATGGTAATATTTCCACATAGTACAGTGCAACGTGAGGTCCGAATTCGCAGACTAAATTAGGTAATAACAGGAAATATATGCAAGGCAATATAAGGTATATGTATAGCGTGGAAATTGTAATCGTTGCTCGCTCGCTCGTAAAAACCTAGTCCAACCACACAACCGATCCGACACGTGAGCAAATTCGAAATAAGTCGCCTACTTATCGAATAACGAACATAAGAGTGATGGTTTTAGGTTAGGCTATCGTTTTCGAGCGAGCGCAGTGAGCGAGGGACGCGTAAATGTGTGTCACAAACCAACGGTTTGGCACATAGGGACATTGAAATATTCGCAACAGCCCGAGGAGCCGGAAGTCTTTATCGAACTGCGTACTGACAAAAGCTTACAGTTTATCAATAGTTTTACATTAATAGTAATATTTCCACATAGTACAGTGCAACGTGAGGTCCGAAATCGCTGACAAAATTAGGCAATAACAGGAAATACATGCAAGGCAATATAAGGTATATGTATAGAGTGGAAATTGTAATCGCTGTCCGCTCGTACCGCTCTCTCGTAAAAATCTAGTCCAACCTCACAACCGATCCGACACGTTAGCAAATTTGAAATAAGTCGCCTCCCTATCGAACAGCGAACGCAAGAGGGCTTGTTATTAGGTTAGGGTATAGTTTTCGAGCGAGCGCAGCGAGCGCGGAACGCGTAAAGTTGTGTCACAAACCAACGGTTTGGCACATAGGGACATTGAAATATTCGCAACAGCCCGAGGAGCCGGAAGTCTTTATCGAACTGCGTACTGAGAAAAGTTTACAGTTTATCAATAGTTTAAAATAAATAGTAATATTTCCACATAGTACAGTGCAACGTGTGGTCCGAAATCGCTGACAAAATTAGGCTATAACAGGAAATATATACAAGGCAATATAAGGAATATATATAGCTTGGAAATTGTAATCGTTGCTCGCTCGCTCCGCTCGCTCGTAAAAATCTAGTCCAACCTCACAACCGATCCGACACGTTAGCAAATTTGAAAGAAGTCGCCTCCTTATCGAATAACGAACGCTAGAGGGCTTGGTTTTAGGTTAGGCTATAGTTTTCGAGCGAGCGCAGCGAGCGAGGGACGCGTATATGTGTGTCACAAACCAACGGTTTGGCACACAGGGACATTGAAATATTAGCACCAGCCCGAGGAGCCGCAAATCTTTATCGAATTTCGTACTGACAAAAGTTTACAGTTTATCAATAGTTTTACATAAATAGTAATATTTCCACATAGAACAGTGCAACGTGAGGTACGAAATCGCTGACAAAATTAGGCAATAACAGGAAATATATCCAAGGCAATATAAGGTATATGTATAGCGTTGAAATTGTAATCGTTGCTCGCTCGCTCCGCTCGCTCGCAAAAATCTAGTCCAACCTCACATCCGATCCGACACGTTCGAAAATTTAAAATAAGTCGCCTCCTTATCGAATAACGAACGCAAGAGGAATGGTTTTAGGTTAGGCTATAGTTTTCGAGCGAGCGCAGCGAGCGAGGGAGGCGTAAAGGTGTGTCACAAATCAACGGTTTGGCACATAGGGACATTGAAATATTCGCAACAGCCCGAGGAGCCGGAAGTCTTTATCGAACTGCGTACTGACAAAAGCTTACAGTTTATCAATAGTTTTACATTAATAGTAATATTTCCACATAGTACAGTGCAACGTAATGTCCGAAATCGCAGACAAAATTAGGTAATAACAGGAAATATATGCAAGGCAATATAAGGTATATGTATAGCGTGGAAATTGTAATCGTTGCTCGCTCGCTCCGCTCGCTCGTAAAAATCTAGTCCAACCTCACAACCGATCAGACACGATCGCAAATTTGAAATAAGACGCCTCCTTATCGAATAACGAACGCAAGAGGGATTGGTTTTAGTTTAGGCTCTAGTTTTCGAGCGAGCGCAGCGAGCGAGGGAGGCGTAAAGGTGTGTCACAAACCATCGGTTTGGCTCATAGGGACATTGAAATATTCGCACCAGACCGAGGAGCCGCAAGTCTTTATCGAGTTGCGAACTGACAAAAGTTTACAGTTTATCAATAGTTTTACATAAATAGTAATAATTCCACATAGTACAGTGCAACGTGAGGTCCGAAATCGCAGACAAAATTAGGTAATAACAGGAAATATATGCAAGGTAAGGTATCGCATATGTTTAGCTTGGAAATTGTAAGCGTTGCTCGCTCGCACCGCTCGCTCGTAAAAATCTAGTCCAACCTCACAACCGATACGACACGTTAGCAAATTTGAAATAAGTCGCCTCCTTATCGAATAACGAACGCAAGAGGAATGGTTTTAGGTTAGGCTATAGTTTTCGAGCGAGCGCAGCGAGCGAGGGTCGCGTAAAGGTGTGTCACAATCCAACGGATTGGCACATAGGGACATTGAAATATTAGCACCAGCCCGAGGAGCCGGAAGTCTTTATCGAACTGCGTACTGACAAAAGATTACAGTTTATCAATAGTTTAAAATAAGTAGTAATATTTCCACATAGTACAGTGCAACGTGTGGTCCGAAATCGCTGACAAAATTAGGCAATAACAGGAAATACATGCAAGGCAATATAAGGTATATGTATAGCGTGGAAATTGTAATCGTTGCTCGCTCGTACCGCTCGCTCATAAAAATCTAGTCCAACCTCACAACCGATCCGACACGTTAGCAAATTTGAAAGAAGTCGCCTCCCTATCGAATAACGAACGCAAGAGGGGTGGTTTTAGGTTAGGCTATAGTTTTCGAGCGAGCGCAGCGAGCGAGGGACGCGTAAAGGTGTGTCACAAACCAACGGTTTGGCACATAGGGTCATTGAAATATTCGCAACAGCCCGAAGAGCCGGAAGTCTTTAACGAACTGCGTACTGAGAAAAGTTTACAGTTTATCAATAGTTTGAAATAAATAGTAATATTTCCACATAGTACAGTGCAACGTGTGGTCCGAAATCGCTGACAAAATTAGGCAATAACAGGAAATATATACAAGGCAATATAAGGAATATATATAGCTTGGAAATTGTAATCGTTGCTCGCTCGCTCCGCTCGCTCGTAAAAATCTAGTCCAACCTCACAACCGATCCGACACGTTAGCAAATTTGAAATAAGTCGCCTCCTTATCGAATAACGAACGCAAGAGGAATGGTTTTAGGTTAGGCTATAGTTTTCGAGCGAGCGCAGCGAGCGAGGAACGCGTAAAGGTGTGTCACAAACCAACGGTTTGGCACATAGGGTCATTGAAATATTCGCAACAGCCCGAGGAGCCGCAAGTCTTTATCGTACTGAGTACTGACAACAGTTTACAGTTTATCAATAGTTTTACATAAATGGTAATATTTCCACATAGTACAGTGCAACGTGAGGTCCGAATTCGCAGACTAAATTAGGTAATAACAGGAAATATATGCAAGGCAATATAAGGTATATGTATAGCGTGGAAATTGTAATCGTTGCTCGCTCGGTCGTAAAAACCTAGTCCAACCACACAACCGATCCGACACGTGAGCAAATTCGAAATAAGTCCCTACTTATCGAATAACGAACATAAGAGTGATGGTTTTAGGTTAGGCTATCGTTTTCGAGCGAGCGCAGTGAGCGAGGGACGCGTAAATGTGTGTCACAAACCAACGGTTTGGCACACAGGGACATTGAAATATTCGCACCAGCCCGAGGAGCCGGAAGTCTTTGTCGAACTGCGCACTGACAAAGGTTTGCAGTTTATCAATAGTTTTACATAAATAGTAATATTTCCACATAGTACAGTGCAACGTGAGGTCCGAAATCGCTGACAAAATTAGGCAATAACAGGAAATACATGCAAGGCAATATAAGGTATATGTATATAGTGGAAATTGTAATCGCTGTTCGCTCGTACCGCTCTCTCGTAAAAATCTAGTCCAACCTCACAACCGATCCGACACGTTAGCAAATTCGATATAAGTCGCCTCCTTATCGAATAACGAACGCAAGAGGAATGGTTTTAGGTTAGGCTATAGTTTTCGAGCGAGCGCAGCGAGCGAGGGACGCGTAAAGGTGTGTCACAAACCAACGGTTTGGCACATAGGGTCATTGAAATATTCGCACCAGACCGAGGAGCCGGAAGTCTTTATCGAACTGCGTACTGACAAAAGTTTACAGTTTATCAATAGTTTGACATTAATAGTAATATTTCCACATAGTACAGTGCAACGTAATGTCCGAAATCGCAGAAAAAATTAGGTAATAACAGGAAATATATGCAAGGCAATATAAGGTATATGTATAGCGTGGAAATTGTAATCGTTGCTCGCTCGCTCCGCTCGCTCGTAAATATCTAGTCCAACCTCACAACCGATCAGACACGTTCGAAAATTTAAAATAAGTCGCCTCCTTATCGAATAACGAACGCAAGAGGAATGGTTTTAGGTTAGGCTATAGTTTTCGAGCGAGCGCAGCGAGCGATGGAGGCGTAAAGGTGTGTCACAAACCAACGGTTTGGCACATAGGGACATTGAAATATTCGCAACAGCCCGAGGAGCCGGAAGTCTTTATCGAACTGCGTACTGACAAAAGTTTACAGTTTATCAATAGTTTTACATTAATAGTAATATTTCCACATAGTACAGTGCAACGTAATGTCCGAAATCGCAGACAAAATTAGGTAATAACAGGAAATATATGCAAGGCAATATAAGGTATATGTATAGCGTGGAAATTGTAATCGTTGCTCGCTCGCTCCGCTCGCTCGTAAATATCTAGTCCAACCTCACAACCGATCAGACACGATCGAAAATTTGAAATAAGACCCCTCCTTATCGAATAACGAACGCAAGAGGGATTGGTTTTAGTTTAGGCTATAGTTTTCGAGCGAGCGCATCGAGCGAGGGAGGCGTAAAGGTGTTTCACAATCCAACGGTTTGGCACATAGGGACATTGAAATATTCGCAACAGCCGGAGGAGCCGGAAGTCTTTATCGAACTGCGTACTGACAAAAGTTTACTGTTTATCAATAGTTTTACATAAATAGTAATATTTCCACATAGAACAGTGCAACGTGAGGTACGAAATCGCTGACAAAATTAGGCAATAACAGGAAATACATGCAAGGCAATATAAGGTATATGTATAGCGTGGAAATTGTAATCGTTGCTCGCTCGCTCCGCTCGCTCGTAAAAATCTAGTCCAACCTCACAACCGATCAGACACGATCGCAAATTTGAAATAGGACGCCTCCTTATCGAATAACGAACGCAAGAGGGATTGGTTTTAGTTTAGGCTATAGTTTTCGAGCGAGCGCAGCGAGCGAGGGAGGCGTAAAGGTGTTTCACAATCCAACGGTTTGGCACATAGGGACATTGAAATATTCGCAACAGCCGGAGGAGCCGGAAGTCTTTATCGATCTGCGTACTGACAAAAGTTTACTGTTTATCAATAGTTTTACATAAATAGTAATATTTCCACATAGAACAGTGCAACGTGAGGTACGAAATCGCTGACAAAATTAGGCAATAACAGGAAATACATGCAAGGCAATATAAGGTATATGTATAGCGTGGAAATTGTAATTGTTGCTCGCTCGCTCCGCTCGCTCGTAAAAATCTAGTCCAACCTCACAACCGATCAGACACGATCGAAAATTTGAAATAGGACGCCTCCTTATCGAATAACGAACGCAAGAGGGATTGGTTTTAGTTTAGGCTATAGTTTTCGAGCGAGCGCAGCGAGCGAGGGAGGCGTAAAGGTGTTTCACAATCCAACGGTTTGGCACATAGGGACATTGAAATATTCGCAACAGCCGGAGGAGCCGGAAGTCTTTATCGAACTGCGTACTGACAAAAGTTTACTGTTTATCAATAGTTTTACATAAATAGTAATATTTCCACATAGAACAGTGCAACGTGAGGTACGAAATCGCTGACAAAATTAGGCAATAACAGGAAATACATGCAAGGCAATATAAGGTATATGTATAGCGTGGAAATTGTAATCCTTTCTCGCTCGCTCCGCTCGCTCGTAAAAATCTAGTCTAACCTCACAACCGATCCGACACGTTAGCAAATTTGAAATAAGTCGCCTCCCTATCGAACAACGAACGCAAGAGGGCTTGTTATTAGGTTAGGCTATAGTTTTCGAGCGAGCGCAGCGAGCGCGGAACGCGTAAAGGTGTGTCACAAACCAACGGTTTGGCACATAGGGACATTGAAATATTCGCAACAGCCCGAGGAGCCGGAAGTGTTTATCGAATTGCGTACTGACAAAAGTTTACAGTTTATCAATAGTTTTACATAAATAGTAATATTTCCACATAGTACAGTGCAACGTGAGGTCCGAAATCGCAGACAAAATTAGGTAATAACGGGAAATATATGCAAGGCAATATAAGGTATATGTATAGCGTGGAAATTGTAATCGTTGCTCGCTCGCTCCGCTCGCTCGCAAAAATCTAGTCCAACCTCACATCCGATCCGACACGTTCGAAAATTTAAAATAAGTCGCCTCCTTATCGAATAACGAACGCAAGAGGAATGGTTTTAGGTTAGGCTATAGTTTTCGAGCGAGCGCAGCGAGCGAGGGAGGCGTAAAGGTGTGTCACAAACCAACGGTTTGGCACATAGGGACATTGAAATATTCGCAACAGCCCGAGGAGCCGGAAGTCTTTATCGAACTGCGTACTGACAAAAGTTCACAGTTTATCAATAGTTTTACATTAATAGTAATATTTCCACATAGTACAGTGCAACGTAATGTCCGAAATCGCAGAAAAAATTAGGTAATAACAGGAAATATATGCAAGGCAATATAAGGTATATGTATAGCGTGGAAATTGTAATCGTTGCTCGCTCGCTCCGCTCGCTCGTAAATATCTAGTCCAACCTCACAACCGATCAGACACGTTCGAAAATTTAAAATAAGTCGCCTCCTTATCGAATAACGAACGCAAGAGGAATGGTTTTAGGTTAGGCTATTTTTTTCGAGCGAGCGCAGCGAGCGAGGGAGGCGTAAAGGTGTTTCACAATCCAACGGTTTGGCACATAGGGACATTGAAATATTCGCAACAGCCGGAGGAGCCGGAAGTCTTTATCGAACTGCGTACTGACAAAAGTTTACTGTTTATCAATAGTTTTACATAAATAGTAATATTTCCACATAGAACAGTGCAACGTGAGGTACGAAATCGCTGACAAAATTAGGCAATAACAGGAAATACATGCAAGGCAATATAAGGTATATGTATAGCGTGGAAATTGTAATCGTTGCTCGCTCGCTCCGCTCGCTCGTAAAAATCTAGTCCAACCTCACAACCGATCAGACACGATCGCAAATTTGAAATAGGACGCCTCCTTATCGAATAACGAACGCAAGAGGGATTGGTTTTAGTTTAGGCTATAGTTTTCGAGCGAGCGCAGCGAGCGAGGGAGGCGTAAAGGTGTTTCACAATCCAACGGTTTGGCACATAGGGACATTGAAATATTCGCAACAGCCGGAGGAGCCGGAAGTCTTTATCGATCTGCGTACTGACAAAAGTTTACTGTTTATCAATAGTTTTACATAAATAGTAATATTTCCACATAGAACAGTGCAACGTGAGGTACGAAATCGCTGACAAAATTAGGCAATAACAGGAAATACATGCAAGGCAATATAAGGTATATGTATAGCGTGGAAATTGTAATTGTTGCTCGCTCGCTCCGCTCGCTCGTAAAAATCTAGTCCAACCTCACAACCGATCAGACACGATCGAAAATTTGAAATAGGACGCCTCCTTATCGAATAACGAACGCAAGAGGGATTGGTTTTAGTTTAGGCTATAGTTTTCGAGCGAGCGCAGCGAGCGAGGGAGGCGTAAAGGTGTTTCACAATCCAACGGTTTGGCACATAGGGACATTGAAATATTCGCAACAGCCGGAGGAGCCGGAAGTCTTTATCGAACTGCGTACTGACAAAAGTTTACTGTTTATCAATAGTTTTACATAAATAGTAATATTTCCACATAGAACAGTGCAACGTGAGGTACGAAATCGCTGACAAAATTAGGCAATAACAGGAAATACATGCAAGGCAATATAAGGTATATGTATAGCGTGGAAATTGTAATCCTTTCTCGCTCGCTCCGCTCGCTCGTAAAAATCTAGTCTAACCTCACAACCGATCCGACACGTTAGCAAATTTGAAATAAGTCGCCTCCCTATCGAACAACGAACGCAAGAGGGCTTGTTATTAGGTTAGGCTATAGTTTTCGAGCGAGCGCAGCGAGCGCGGAACGCGTAAAGGTGTGTCACAAACCAACGGTTTGGCACATAGGGACATTGAAATATTCGCAACAGCCCGAGGAGCCGGAAGTGTTTATCGAATTGCGTACTGACAAAAGTTTACAGTTTATCAATAGTTTTACATAAATAGTAATATTTCCACATAGTACAGTGCAACGTGAGGTCCGAAATCGCAGACAAAATTAGGTAATAACGGGAAATATATGCAAGGCAATATAAGGTATATGTATAGCGTGGAAATTGTAATCGTTGCTCGCTCGCTCCGCTCGCTCGCAAAAATCTAGTCCAACCTCACATCCGATCCGACACGTTCGAAAATTTAAAATAAGTCGCCTCCTTATCGAATAACGAACGCAAGAGGAATGGTTTTAGGTTAGGCTATAGTTTTCGAGCGAGCGCAGCGAGCGAGGGAGGCGTAAAGGTGTGTCACAAACCAACGGTTTGGCACATAGGGACATTGAAATATTCGCAACAGCCCGAGGAGCCGGAAGTCTTTATCGAACTGCGTACTGACAAAAGTTCACAGTTTATCAATAGTTTTACATTAATAGTAATATTTCCACATAGTACAGTGCAACGTAATGTCCGAAATCGCAGAAAAAATTAGGTAATAACAGGAAATATATGCAAGGCAATATAAGGTATATGTATAGCGTGGAAATTGTAATCGTTGCTCGCTCGCTCCGCTCGCTCGTAAATATCTAGTCCAACCTCACAACCGATCAGACACGTTCGAAAATTTAAAATAAGTCGCCTCCTTATCGAATAACGAACGCAAGAGGAATGGTTTTAGGTTAGGCTATTTTTTTCGAGCGAGCGCAGCGAGCGAGGGAGGCGTAAAGGTGTTTCACAATCCAACGGTTTGGCACATAGGGACATTGAAATATTCGCAACAGCCGGAGGAGCCGGAAGTCTTTATCGAACTGCGTACTGACAAAAGTTTACTGTTTATCAATAGTTTTACATAAATAGTAATATTTCCACATAGAACAGTGCAACGTGAGGTACGAAATCGCTGACAAAATTAGGCAATAACAGGAAATACATGCAAGGCAATATAAGGTATATGTATAGCGTGGAAATTGTAATCGTTGCTCGCTCGCTCCGCTCGCTCGTAAAAATCTAGTCCAACCTCACAACCGATCAGACACGATCGCAAATTTGAAATAGGACGCCTCCTTATCGAATAACGAACGCAAGAGGGATTGGTTTTAGTTTAGGCTATAGTTTTCGAGCGAGCGCAGCGAGCGAGGGAGGCGTAAAGGTGTTTCTCAATCCAACGGTTTGGCACATAGGGACATTGAAATATTCGCAACAGCCGGAGGAGCCGGAAGTCTTTATCGAACTGCGTACTGACAAAAGTTTACTGTTTATCAATAGTTTTACACAAATAGTAATATTTCCACATAGAACAGTGCAACGTGAGGTACGAAATCGTTGACAAAATTAGGTAATAACAGGAAATACATGCAAGGCAATATATGGTATATGTATAGCGTGGAAATTGTAATCCTTTCCCGCTCGCTCCGCTCGCTCGTAAAAATCTAGTCCAACCTCACATCCGATCCGACACGTTCGAAAATTTAAAATAAGTCGCCTCCTTATCGAATAACGAACGCAAGAGGAATGGTTTTAGGTTAGGCTATAGCTTTCGAGCGAGCGCAGCTAGCGAGGGAGGCGTAAAGGTGTGTCACAAACCAACGGTTTGGCACATAGGGACATTGAAATATTCGCACCAGACCGAGGAGCCGCAAGTCTTTATCGAATTGCGTACTGACAAAAGTTTACAGTTTATCAATAGTTTAAAATAAGTAGTAATATTTCCACATAGTACAGTGCAACGTGTGGTCCGAAATCGCTGACAAAATTAGGCAATAACAGGAAATACATGCAAGGCAATATAAGGTATATGTATAGCGTGGAAATTGTAATCGTTGCTCGCTCGTACCGCTCGCTCATAAAAATCTAGTCCAACCTCACAACCGATCCGACACGTTAGCAAATTTGAAAGAAGTCGCCTCCCTATCGAATAACGAACGCAAGAGGGGTGGTTTTAGGTTAGGCTATAGTTTTCGAGCGAGCGCAGCGAGCGAGGGACGCGTAAAGGTGTGTCACAAACCAACGGTTTGGCACATAGGGTCATTGAAATATTCGCAACAGCCCGAAGAGCCGGAAGTCTTTATCGAAGTGCGTACTGAGAAAAGTTTACAGTTTATCAATAGTTTGAAATAAATAGTAATATTTCCACATAGTACAGTGCAACGTGTGGTCCGAAATCGCTGACAAAATTAGGCAATAACAGGAAATATATACAAGGCAATATAAGGAATATATATAGCTTGGAAATTGTAATCGTTGCTCGCTCGCTCCGCTCGCTCGTAAAAATCTAGTCCAACCTCACAACCGATCCGACACGTTAGCAAATTTGAGAGAAGTCGCCTCCTTATCGAATAACGAACGCTACAGGGCTTGGTTTTAGGTTAGGCTATAGTTTTCGAGCGAGCGCAGCGAGCGAGGGACGCATATATGTGTGTCACAAACCAACGGTTTGGCACACAGGGACATTGAAATATTCGCACCAGCCTGAGGAGCCGCAAGTCTTTATCGAGTTGCGTACTGACAAAAGTTTACAGTTTATCAATAGTTTTACATAAATAGTAATATTTCCACATAGTACAGTGCAACGTGTGGTCCGAAATCGCAGACAAAATTAGGTAATAACGGGAAATATATGAAAGGTAAGGTATCGCATATGTTTAGCTTGGAAATTGTAAGCGTTGCTCGCTCGCACCGCTCGCTCGTAGAAATCTAGTCTAACCTCACAACCGGTCCGACACGTTAGCAAATTTGAAATAAGTCGCCTCCTTATCGAATAACGAACGCAAGAGGAATGGTTTTAGGTTAGGCTATAGTTTTCGAGCGACCGCAGCGAGCGAGGAACGCGTAAAGGTGTGTCACAAACCAACGGTTTGGCACATAGGGTCATTGAAATATTCGCAACAGCCCGGGGAGCCGCAAGTCTTTATCGTACTGAGTACTGACAACAGTTTACAGTTTATCAATAGTTTTACATAAATGGTAATATTTCCACATAGTACAGTGCAACGTGAGGTCCGAATTCGCAGACTAAATTAGGTAATAACAGGAAATATATGCAAGGCAATATAAGGTATATGTATAGCGTGGAAATTGTAATCGTTGCTTGCTCGGTCGTAAAAACCTAGTCCAACCACACAACCGATCCGACACGTGAGCAAATTCGAAATAAGTCGCCTACTTATCGAATAACGAACATAAGAGTGATGGTTTTAGGTTAGGCTATCGTTTTCGAACGAGCGCAGCGAGCGAGGGACGCGTAAAGGTGTGTCACAAACCAACGGTTTGGCACATAGGGTCATTGAAATACTCGCAACAGCCCGAGGAGCCGGAAGTCTTTATCGAACTGCGTACTGACAAAAGTTTACTGTTTATCAATAGTTTTACATTATTAGTAATATTTCCACATAGTACAGTGCAACGTAGTGTCCGAAATCGCAGACAAAATTAAGTAATAACAGGAAATATATGCAAGGCAATATAAGGTATATGTATAGCGTGGAAATTGTAATAGTTGCTCGCTCGCTCCGCTCGCTCGTAAAAATCTAGTCCAACCTCACAACCGGTCCGACACGTTAGCAAATTTGAAATAAGTCGCCTCCTTATCGAATAACGAACGCAAGAGGAATGGTTTTAGGTTAGGCTATAGTTTTCGAGCGAGCGCAGCGAGCGAGGAACGCGTAAAGGTGTGTCACAAACCAACGGTTTGGCACATAGGGTCATTGAAATATTCGCAACAGCCCGAGGGAGCCGCAAGTCTTTATCGTACTGAGTACTGACAACAGTTTACAGTTTATCAATAGTTTTTACATAAATGGTAATATTTCCACATAGTACAGTGCAACGTGAGGTCCGAATTCGCAGACTAAATTAGGTAATAACAGGAAATATATGCAAGGCAATATAAGGTATATGTATAGCGTGGAAATTGTAATCGTTGCTCGCTCGCTCCGCTCGCTCGTAAATATCTAGTCCAACCTCACAACCGATCAGACACGATCGAAAATTTGAAATAAGACGCCTCCTTATCGAATAACGAACGCAAGAGGGATTGGTTTTAGTTTAGGCTATAGTTTTCGAGCGAGCGCAGCGAGCGAGGGAGGCGTAAAGGTGTGTCACAAACCAACGGTTTGGCACATAGGGACATCGAAATATTCGCACCAGACCGAGGAGCCGCAAGTCTTTATCGAATTGCGTACTGACAAAAGTTTACAGTTTATCAATAGTTTCACATAAATAGTAATATCTCCACATAGTACAGTGCAACGTGAGGTCCGAAATCGCAGACAAAATTAGGTAATAACAGGAAATATATGCAAGACAATATAAGGTATATGTATAGCGTGGAAATTGTAATCGTTGCTCGCTCGCTCCGCTCGCTCGTAAAAATCTAGTCCAACCTCACAACCGATCAGACACGATCGCAAATTTGAAATAGGACGCCTCCTTATCGAATAACGAACGCAAGAGGGATTGGTTTTAGTTTAGGCTATAGTTTTCGAGCGAGCGCAGCGAGCGAGGGAGGCGTAAAGGTGTTTTCACAATCCAACGGTTTGGCACATAGGGACATTGAAATATTCGCAACAGCCGGAGGAGCCGGAAGTCTTTATCGAACTGCGTACTGACAAAAGTTTACTGTTTATCAATAGTTTTACATAAATAGTAATATTTCCACATAGAACAGTGCAACGTGAGGTACGAAATCGCTGACAAAATTAGGCAATAACAGGAAATACATGCAAGGCAATATAAGGTATATGTATAGCGTGGAAATTGTAATCCTTTCTCGCTCGCTCCGCTCGCTCGTAAAAATCTAGTCTAACCTCACAACCGATCCGACACGTTAGCAAATTTGAGAGAAGTCGCCTCCTTATCGAATAACGAACGCTACAGGGCTTGGTTTTAGGTTAGGCTATAGTTTTCGAGCGAGCGCAGCGAGCGAGGGGACGCATATATGTGTGTCACAAACCAACGGTTTGGCACACAGGGACATTGAAATATTCGCACCAGCCTGAGGAGCCGCAAGTCTTTATCGAGTTGCGTACTGACAAAAGTTTACAGTTTATCAATAGTTTTACATAAATAGTAATATTTCCACATAGTACAGTGCAACGTGAGGTCCGAAATCGCAGACAAAATTAGGTAATAACAGGAAATATATGGAAGAACAATATAAGGTATATGTATAGCGTGGAAATTGTAATCGTTGCTCGCTCGCTCCGCTCGCTCGTAAAAATCTAGTCCAACCTCACAACCGATCAGACACGATCGCAAATTTGAAATAGGATGCCTCCTTATCGAATAACGAACGCAAGAGGGATTGGTTTTAGTTTAGGCTATAGTTTTCGAGCGAGCGCAGCGAGCGAGGGAGGCGTAAAGGTGTTTCTCAATCCAACGGTTTGGCACATAGGGACATTGAAATATTCGCAACAGCCCGAGGAGCCGGAAGTCTTTATCGAACTGCGTACTGACAAAAGTTTACAGTTTATCAATAGTTTTACATTAATAGTAATATTTCCACATAGTACAGTGCAACGTAATGTCCGAAATCGCAGACAAAATTAGGTAATAACAGGAAATATATGCAAGGCAATATAAGGTATATGTATAGCGTGGAAATTGTAATCGTTGCTCGCTCGCTCCGCTCGCTCGTAAATATCTAGTCCAACCTCACAACCGATCAGACACGATCGAA